>NC_142794.1:31453365-31730865 GCF_049724085.1 Artemia sp. Qi Xiang Cuo
CTCGTCAAAATTGCCACATACCTCAATCTACGCTTCTAGAAATTGTATATTACCCCTGTCAATCTTCTCCAAGTTGAGAGTAAATAGCAAAAGAACTGGACTGGGCCTTTCTGAAATCTGTATCAGTAGATCATGTGCCGTGAAAATCGATGTGATTCAGCCACTACAGAATCAAACCAGTTTGTGAGGATCACAAGACCAAGCTTCAGTAGTCAATGCCAGGCAAGCTTTGTCAGCAGCTGTGTCATGGCTCTCTAGATTTTCAGTAGAAAGTCTTTAGTTCCAAGAAAAACTGTTGCACTCAAGTCATGGAAGTCCTATAATATGGGTCTAAGAAATACCTATACGAAGTTGTCATAAAATTAATATCCATGCCTGCCACCAATATCGTTTCTGAGAGTGGATTTCAAGCCTGATTAGTTAATAATCAAATAGTCTTTGGTGACAAACTGTAAGTAAGGAGCAACTCGGCCAAATAGCAGCCGACATTCGAGCCTGAGAAAATTTGTATATTTTTTTTTAGAAAGGGTGGGAACGCCCCTAAAAATTCAATGCATCTTAATAAAAATCACACGATCAGATTTTGCGTATCAGAGAACCATAATGTAAGGTTGTCTACCTTCGTTCTGGAAAAATGTGAAATTTTCTACTTTTTGCCAGAAGAAAGATCACGGATGCGTGTTTATTTGTTCTTTTTGTTGTTTTCTTTGTTACTGTGTGTGTGTGTGTTTTTTTTTTCTTTTCCAGGGCGATCGCATCGAATCAATGGTTAGATAAGATGGAGAGAGGGCTCGTTCGAACTGAAATTAGAGTCCTAATTCCCTTTTTGCCATGCTCCTAGCTCCCATGCTGCTTTTTTCCCAAAGTCATCCGGTCAAAATTTTGAGATACTCATTTTGATCAGCATAGTTGAAAGATCTAGTATCATGTCTCTGTGGATGACACGACCCTGAAAGTCCTCGGAGAAAAGGGTTGTAAGTTATGAAATTTGTCTAGTATTTACATATAGCATTTGTTATTGGAAAATAAACAGACATTTTCAGGAGAAAGTGAATTTTATGTGAGGGATGGGGAATTTTCTGCGGGGGGATTTTGCAAGGGAAGAATTTTCCGTGGCAAGGGAAGCTTCTGGGGAAAAACTTACCAGAACTTACAGGGGGAATTTACCAGAATACAAAATTCTCTTTATTTGATTTACTTTCTCTTTGCCAATTCAATTTTGCTTGTGGAGAAATTCCGGGATCCAACTCCTTTTCAAAGGAGTTGAGATTGTCAGGCGGATTTTTCCGTTGGTGGGTTTTTTACAGGAGAGATTCTCTATTTGAGGAATTTAACGTGGGAAATACTTATCGTTGAGACATTGGAAGGGGAGAATTTCGAGGAAAATTTTCCACGAAGGGAGGACTTACGGCATGATTTGAAAAACGATTAGAAACTAAAAAAAAACAAGTATATTTTCAAACGAAAGTAGGCTTTAAAATAATTTTCCAGGCGGAATTGTCCGCAAGAAGTTTTTTAGCGGAAATTTGCAGCAGGGATTGAATTATCTGGGGATGGGAGATGTTACGTGGAAGGAACTTTCCAAGGAGGAATTTTCTCGGTTGGATTTCCTATGGAGCGAAAAGGTGGATTTTCTGGCATTATTTTAGAAACAAACAGAAATTAAATAGAAAACTAGTCTTTTCAACTAAGAGTAAGGATCATATCAAACAGTTCGTGGTAACGAACTGTAAGTAAGGAGCGACCCGGCTCAATGGTAGCCAAACTGTAGAAAACGGAATTTTGATACCAATAGATACATCAAAAGAACCAGATTTTAATGCTGATTTCAAATATAAAAGTTTCATCAAGTTTAGTCCTACCTATCAAAAGTTACGACTTTCTCACAACTCTATTTTTTTTAAACAATGAAAAACTTTAGCGTAAAGAGCGAGGCGTTGAGGCGGGGGCAGTAGCCTTCGTATACGGAATAATTTCTGTTCGTTTTAAGTTTTAACGTCGTTCCTTACTTTCAGTTAAAAAAAACTTGTTTTTTTTTATTTAATTAAAACTTAAAACGAACAGAAATTATACCGTATATGAGGGAAAATCCCCCTCCTCTACACCTCGCTCTTTACGCTAAGTTTAACGTTTTGTTGGAATTATTTAAGAACAACTCCTGAAACACAAGTGCTGTCTTATTAGATTGAGGACATTGTTAAAATACAAAAAGATACTTTGGCGTGAATAGCAAGGTATTGAGGAGGGGTTATCCCCTCATATATGGAACAATTTCTGTTCTTTTAAGTTTTAGTGTTGCTCCTTACTTTCAGTTAAAAAGAGAATGATTTTTAATTTAATCACTGAAAGGCTGAACCAATTCTCAGGGAAAAATATTGATATGTTGCTGATTTGAACAGCCAAAATTAGCCAGTAGCTAATTTTTTTACACTGAGCCCGAGTAATTCCAAATCATGTTTTTTTTTAGTATTCGTTCATGTAGTAGAAGTTTTTTTGTATTTTTATTCAAAATTTGGAAACAAATTGTGCAAAATACTCTTTAATTACAAATTTTGTCACTGAGTTTTGCCCAAACCTAAAGTTAATCTGAGCAAAAAAACTGATCAGAAATGTCGAAATCGATATATCGATCATCAAATATCGAAAGGAAAAATATCGATATATCGTTTAATCAAATTATCGCCCAACACTAAATAAAACTACCAGCACTCCTACTATTGAACTAAATAAAAATAGCCTATATGCATCCCGGTTTTCAAAACACACCAGGTCATCAAGATATCCAGGCGGGATTTCTTAAGACTAGAATAGGATATAAAGTAGAAGCTTTCAATGAAAGTTTAAATTCCTTTAAAACTGAATTAAAAGCCACTATGTGTATCCTGGTTGTCAATAAAACGTCTCATCAATATCTCAAGAAAGACTGAGGGTGTTAAGTTGAAACTTTCAGGGCTACTACCTATTACTACTTCTGCTCTTACTAGTGAACTAAATCAAAAAGGTATAAATGCATCCAGGTTGCCGAAATAACATAGATACAAATACAATGGCTTAGGAACAGAATAGGGTATTAAGTTTTATTTTCCAGAGGAAGTTGAGGTGGTATAAAACAATATCAAAAGACACTTGGCGTGTGTAGATTTTCAAAAGGGCGTATACTATTGAAAAGTTGTGTCAACATATAAATAGTAAGTTAAAATATGGATTCTTATAAAGAAAAACTGAAAAGATTTAGAATGTTCTTTTTTATCAGTGAAAAATACTATATCGATAAGAAACGAACAGAAACTAATTCAAAAATACTTTTTCCAAAAATAAAGTTTTTCAAAGAAAAGTAAAGAGCTACATTAAACCAAAGATAGGCAGGAATAAAGTTAAATAATTTCTAAGCTTAAAACCAACACAAATTACATTCAATAAATAAATGAAACCCAAAACGAACAGAAATTACACTAAATAACCGAGCCAAACTCAAACGAGCAGAAACTAAAAGGAGTAGGAATGGTGCCCCCGTGCTTTCTAAAGACAAGAATATAATTTGCACGTTACTGAAAGCAAAATACATTATAAATTTTTTTTTTCAACTTTCATAAATCCAATATTATTAAGACGTTCAGGAATGAATCCCAGTATATATCTGAAACTGTCACACTCATTCTTTTTTTTCAGCAACCTCCGTCATGATGGTGATTCTTTTTTGGCATTATGAGAAATAGAAACACCCAGCTCGAAATAAGGATTTTCCCAGAAAAATGCAAATCATTTCACTTTATTCCTGCTCATCTTTTGTACGATGTAGCTCTTTACTTTTCTTTTGAAAAATTTTTATTTTGGAAAAAGTTGTTTAAAATTAATCATAAAATATATCAAACCTGATCTTGTTTGTTAGACAATTGTCAAGAAAATGGAGCAAGGTTCACACTAAAGTGCGTGCGGCAGCGACAATCGAAACAAAGCAAGCACCAGGTTTATTTGCATATATAAGTATACAACTCATATATGCATATACGGCATATATGAAGAGCACACTCTTCTGCATGCTCTTTTCTGAACTAATCACAATAATAAAACAGAGGGAACGGGGTATCATATTTAATGATGTTTCCAAGTAAGATGGTCACTAATCTTACAATTGGGTTCCAGCCCCCAGATAGGGTCAAATATATCCCTTGGATATATACAAAAGTTTTCTTTTGTTTTTTTTTTCAAATTGGCATTACTTAGCATTATAGGATTTCTATTGAAGAGAAATAAGCACAAAAAGAACAACAAAATACCACAAAATGGGGCCGGACATAGAGTTATGTCCGGCCCCATTAGAGGCGAGAGGGCCGGGACGCAATCTTCAAAGCAGTGACCATTACATTTAGAAACTATGTTGAATGGGGAACTGAATCGTACTAAACTTTTGGTATTATTGTGTTTAGTCCAGAAAACATGAAAAAAAGGTTGCCTGTATACATTCTGAATACATGTAAAGACGAACATGAAAAGTGAGGCCGACTAGGAGGCATATGAACTAGTTTTTGGCGCAGAGAAGGTAGAATTTAATGCATAGAATTGTGTATACCAACAATAGACATTAAGCTGTCCCTTATGTATGTATCTTTGGTTATTTACAGCATTCAAGACGTAAAATCGTAATATGTCAAAATTTTGCTTCCAAAGATACGAAATTATCTCAGAGATTTGGCATGGCAGGAGATGAAAGAATCCGCATATTTGACGAATAATAATAACGAGTGTGCACAGACAAAAGCACTTTTATCTCATAATGTGTTTACCCCCTACTTAGCTGTTAACACTCGGAAAGAAAGAATGATCAGGATTTGCACATTTTCACAGTTTAAACACGAGAAAAATAACTTACACTCGTATCAAATGCAGGTATGCAACTGTTGTCTCAAAGGTGAAGTCCAAAATGCTCCCAATGGGGTATCTCATGTTCATTCATGATTTGATAAAATATATGCTACTTTTAAAGGCTGGTTGCCAGAATAGGAACGATTTGTCGTCGCTTCTGCGGCCAGTTTTATTTTTTCTTTCTGGGAAAAGCTAAGCTTTCCTACAAGCAAGTACGAGTGAGATGCTCTTAGGACTCATTCCAAACCACCAAAAATATTATTATTATTACACAATTTTACCTTAGGTTTTGTTAATTTTGAAATACTTGTCAGTTATCCCGACCATACTCAAGTTCTTGATCTGAGTAAAACCAGTTTATCTGTCTGGATTCGGAAATAATTAGCTCACTCTCAGTGATATAAACTACTATGCGATAAAAGCGTATATTTTAATTGAATATCTAATATATAGAGTTGGTTAGGTTAGGTATTTGATATAATGCATTATGGGCGGCCTGATTTCCGTAATTCTCTATTGTAGTTTCCATAATTTGTTTCTAAAATATTATATTTTCATCACATTTTGGTATATTTCATTATGATTAACTTAACTTCACTTCTTGAGTATGGTCGGGATAACTGACAAGTACCAATTTCGAAATAGCAACTTTGATTTTCACTGTTTTAAACTCCCCGCCCCTTCTCCCCAATCTTACTCAAATATACGAGCTTACATTGCTATGTTGAGAAAGCTGGATCTTAAGGGTAAAATTAAATAAAAAAACAAGTTTTTCGAACTGATAATAAGGAGCGACATTAAAACTTAAAACGAACAGAAATTATTCCGTAAATGAAAGTTTTTTATTGTTTTAAAAAATAAAGCTGTGTGACAGAGTCGAACGTTAGCGTAAAGAGCGAGGCGTTGAGGAGGAGACAACCCCTTTCACTTACGGAATAATTTCTCTTCGTTTTAAGTTTTAATGTCGCTCCTTACTTTCGGTTAAAAAAACTTGTTTTTCTATTTAATTTCTGAATGTTTTTGAATTAATGCAGCTTTGATTTTGGCTCACCGCACATGAATAATTAAAATGAAATTTGCATTTTAATTTTACTTTTTTTGGCTAAATGTCTTTCTCGCAATTTCGTAACTTACGAATTAACTTACGTAACAAACTTCTATATTCGTATGTTTTTCTTGCGTGTATTAGGGAGTTTGCCCCCTAGTGAATACCTCCTTCTTTACGCTAAAGTTCGAATTTTGTTCGAATCAGAAGCCCCTGAATCACAAAGGCCGGTTAATTAGAATAGATAGCTCTTTTGAAAGTACTAAAAAAAACTTTAGCGTAAAGGGCGAGGTATTGACTAGGGGGAAAACCCCCTTATATACGTAATAATTTCTGTTCGTTTTGAGTTTTAATGTTGCTCCTTACTTTCAGTTGAAAAAACTTATATTTTTTATTTAATTTCTGATCGTTTTTTAAATAATGCTGGGAAATCCGGCAACCCCTTCATATAAATGTCCCTCCCCCCAAGGAAACATCCTCTATGGAAAGATCCTCCCCCGTAACTCCCTTCTCTGACCCCCCACTCCACCCACCCATCAGAAAAGAAACCTCCTGAAACGTCTGTATACTTCCCATTAACCAATACTATATGTAAACAATGGGCAAAGTTCATAACTTGCAGCCCTTCCCCCGGGAACTGTGGGGGATTAAGTCATCCTCAAAGACATATTTATTAGATTTTCGCCTATGCTGAACAAAATGACTATCTCAAAATTTTGAGTTGGTGACTTTGGGAAAAAAATGAACTTGGGAGGGGGCAAGGCTGCCCTCCAATTTTATTTGTTACGTAAAAAGGGCAAAAGAGCTTTTAATTTCCGTTCGGATGAGCCCTCTAACGATATCCTAGGACTACTGGATCGATACGATCACCCCTTAAAAAAAAAAAAAAAAGCACGCATCCGTGATCTTTTCTTCTGGCAAAAATACAAACTTCCACATTTTTTGCAGAAACTTCTATAGTAGGGTTCTCTAATACGCTGAATCTGATGGTGTGATTTTCAGTAGAGTTTTATGACTTTTAGGGATGGTTTACCCCTTTTTTCGAAAAAAAGGCAAATTTTCTCAGGAGCGTAACTTTAAACTTAATGAAACTTATATATCTGAAATCAGCATACAAATCTGATTCTATTGACGTATCTATTGGTATCAAAATTCCGGTTTTTAGAGTTTCGGTTGCTATTGAGCCGGGTCACTCTTTACTTACAGTTCGTTACCACGAACTGTTTGATAAACTGCCATATTTTTCAGTATGCTGTTGGTGCAATACTCAATTACCTAAGTTATCTAAATACAGTACTACATATTATAGCCATTTTTCCACCGCCGTAGTAAAAATTATTAGCAACCATTTGCCTCCATTTGCGTTTCCCTGAGCAAACAAAAACTGTTAGCTAAAATTTTTAAAGGGTTTTTCTTGAAAATTGACGTATTATTGGAGAAAATTGGAGGAGAACTTATGGCGTGATATTCAAAAACTAATAATGAAGCAACACAAGATTAAATAGTTGATGAGAGGCAATGTTGTTGCCTGTAGTATAGAACTAGTGACTCATTCATAAACGCTTTGACGGGGTGGGGGAAAATCATAATTACGAAAACTTCGCTTGGTTACACAATTCAGATGCTTCTACGACGTCCCAGTCCCCGCTAAAACAGGAGAAAAAATAAATAAAAAAATAGACATAGACAAACTCTTTTTCAAAATCCCCGGAAGTGTGTTTTATAATAATTTGTTATTGTCAGGATAAACACAATTAGTATTTATCATTATTCCTGAATAAGATTTGAATTTGAGTGAATACATTTTCTCACTAGGCAGTTTTTTTCAAAATTCGGTTTTTTACAATTGCTCTTACTAAGGGGACTGGGAGAGTGAGCATTCAATGGGGAGATTTAAGTATCAGGTTAAAGGATTTTTGGTCATGGGGATTTCACTCGTACACAACACAAAAAGTTTCATTTTTGGGGCCATTTGCCATATCACGATGGCGTTGCCAAGGCAAAATTACACTACGCATAGAATACAAGCATTAGCTTTCAAATTAGCTTTTAGACAGCTTTCTAGGATGTTTGATGCTAATATAGTCCTGGACAAATACTATGAATAAAAAAATGAATACGTTTCAAGCTTGTTTTGAAATTTTCAAAAAAATTCGTTATTAACTTTTAGTGTTAGAATAAACAGAAATAGCAGATATTATTCAGAATTGAAATTAAAATCTCTTCGGGCAGTTGTTTTTCTTCAGAACGTTTTGTTTTACTTTTCACTGAGTACGGCGGCTAGGAGAAGGGGGTATGCAAGAGAGGGAGTTGTATACCTACAATTAAGAGTTTTGGACCATGGCGATTGTTATGGTACCCTTTTTGTCCTTTCCAGTCGCCTCAACTCCAGAAGCGTAGTTCAATTCTGTTCAACTCCAAAAGTCACGAAGATATGATTAAGAGCTTCGATTTAAGCAATAAAACTTCTCTACACGATGTTACAATAGCCTACTAGTCTTGCTAGCCAGCAAATGATTTATGAATAAGTGGGGAACTTGCTGCCGCTTTCACCTTTCCCTCGTTATCCTCTTTCTCAATATGCGGAGCTCAAAACCTCTATCAAAGGTTGTGAACTATGGAGATTATGAGAGTGTCCTTTTATGCTTTCCAGAATTTCTACTGGGGAGGTGGTGAAAAAATTGCCATATTTGGTGCCATATGTCACTTTACGATGGTTCTATCAAGACAAATTTAAGAAACAAGCTTGTAGACATTATCATAAGCTTTGAAATGAACCATTAAATATCTTCTACGCTGTTGTAGCAACCCGCTAGTTCTGCTAGTCAGCAGACGATATATGGAACTTAATAAGGGGGCTGGAAGGGTGAGTGCGCCAAAGGGGGGAGTGATAAACTCAGGTTAAGGGTTTGATCTGTGAAGATTATTATGGTAACCTTTCAATGATTTCCAGACTTTTCACTATAAAAGTAGCACCAAAACTGTCTTTTTTTAGTGCCGTATAGCACATTATAATGGCGTTACCAAAATGAATCTATAAAAAGCGGGTAAATATCAAAATTATCTTTCAAATGACACTGAAACAAATCTTTACAGTGTTCTAGTACCCCATTAGTGGCAAAGAAAAAAATGACTCATCAGTACTGAGGCAGCATTTGAAAATGCCTGCCTCAGAAGAATCTTTAACATTTCGTGGCAGGACAGGGTCACGAACGTAGTGGTCGGCAGACGAACAGGTCAACCGCCAGTCACTGATGTTTTGAAGCAGAGAAGATGGACCTATCTTGGTTATGTCCTCCGAATGTCAGGAGAACGTCTCCCGAATGATGTCTACGAGGGACAACCCGAGGGTGGGCGAAAAAGAGGGCGACCGAAACACACCCTCCGACAACAGTACGACCGAGACCTGCGGAGTGCTGAGCTGTAGTTGCAACCACAGTGGGAGTACGCCACGGCTGCTGCTCCGCTCCTGGACGTCTGGTGAGGATTCGTTGATGCCCCATGTGCCACTCCTGGCCCTGGAGGAACTAAGAACTAAGGTAAGTACTTCCCATATAAACAAGTGATTTGTCTTGTTGTTCATGAAGGGGGACTGTAATTCTCCTGTATCAGATATTCGACAATAATGATTCCAGTAGCGTGCTTTTTCTTTTGATTCAAAGCTATTTTGAGGTGTTTCAGGCTCTTTTATGAAACTCGAGTAAATTTGTCGTCCCAAAAAATTTTACTATTAAGATTAATCGAAATAATAGTTACCATTCCTGAGTTAGCTTCAAATAAAAAGTTTTATCACTAGGTGATTTTGCTCTGCTTTTAAAACCTCAATTGTCATGTGCAGTGGTTCGCTCTTTGCTAGGTTGCACCTATCCTTGCAAAATCTCATCAAATGTGTCGACCATAGCTGTTGACTGCAACCATGATCAACAATATTTGATTTTAACACGAAAAAGAAATCTCATTTTGAAGTTCTTACCAAAAAATTAATTTATGAAATTGGCAAAATTTATCAAAACAACCTTTTTTTACAATTTCAGTTGCTCATTCTTTCTTTCTCCGAACTTCAATAGAAAGAAACACAAGTCGAATAAAAAATCGTAACTAAAAGAATGATAAAGAGAAAGAATTTCATTTGTAAACGTAAAAAACTTTTTAAGATCTTTGCTAACTCATTCTTTCCTCTAAATTTCTACAAAAGAAATACTAGTAAAAAACGATGTTTTTCCATTCAGGACCCTCCATCGTATTACCAAGCTACGCTTTCACAAGGAACTTTTCATAAATAGAGGATTTCGTGTGAACTTGAACCAGCTGTTGCTTTGAGGCCACTCAAGTTCAAGATGAAAAGAGACAAATCCGCTTAGGTTTAGAGCCTTATCAAAATTGTATATCATAATGATGATATAAGCTTAACTTCTTTTATGGTTTCTTGAGTCCAGCTATGTTACTTCAAGTGACCCAGATGGTATTCAGCGGTTGTAATTAGCGAGATTCTAATTGGAAAAAGCAAAAAATAAATAAAGTTATAGCACTTTATATAACTATAGCCTTTATATAAAATTTCCATAAAGGTTAGACATAAACAAAATAGGATTATGCCCTCAAGGAAGAAATTGCATGTGTGTACTTCATAATAAACAAACTTTTATCATTTCTTCCCTGCTTCAATTTTGGGTCTCTTAGTAATGCTCTAGTCTACTCAATGCCATATTAGCTATAAGCCGTGGAAGATGGAAAACTGGAAAGGTGACTTAAGAAATAATTTCTTAAACGGTTACAATTTATGGTACAAACAACCATTTTCAGAAAATAAATTCTAAACAAAGTATAAAAATTACATACATTGAAGTGTTAGAAATTTTTACCACAGCTGGACGTCCCTTGTGAATCAATTTATATATAATGACTTTATATTTTAATTTAAAAATACAAAATGAGAATAAGGAACAGTTTTTTTTTCTCCTAACATATTTCCTTCGAATGATTTAAATATATTCGGTAACATATTCTGCATTAAAGATAAAAAAAAGGCCCCGTTGATCTCTATGAATATGGTGTTAGGCTGGATGACCTTGAATTGGTGGATGTTGACCTATAAGAGGCTAAGTTGTGTAAGGATTAACTAAAAAAAACAAGTTTTTTTTAACTGAAAGTAAGGAGCGACATTAAAACGAACAGAAATTATTCCGTATATGAAAGGGGCTGTCCCCTCCTCAACGCCTCGCTCTTTACGCTAAAGTTTGACTCTGTCTCACATTTTTATTTTTTAAAACAATAAAAAACTTTAGCGTAAAGAGCGAGGCGTTGAGGAGGGGACAGCCCCTTTCATATACGGAATAGTTTCTGTTCGCTTTAAGTTTTAATGTCGCTCTTTACTTACAGTTAAAAAAAAACTTGTTTTTTTTTATTTAATTTCTGAACTTTTTTTAATTAATGCAGCTTTGATTTTGGCTCACCGTACATGAATAATTAAAACGAAATTTGCATATTAATTTTCCTTTTTTGGCTAATTGGCTTTCTCAAAATTTTGTTCTGACGTAACTTACGAATTAACTTACGTAACGAATTTCTATATTTGTATGTTTTTATTACATATTAGGGAGTTCGTTCCCTAGTCAATACCTCGCTCTTTACGCTAAAGTTCGAATTTTGTTCGAATCACAAACCCCTGAATCACAAAGGCCGGTTAATTGGAATAGATAGCTTTTTTGAAAGTACTAAAAAACTTTAGCGTAAAGAAGCCGTATCGCTTGTTTTTTTTTATTGTTTTTTTTATTACGTATATGTTATTACATATATGAGGGGGTTCTTCCCTTAGTCAATACCACGCTCTTTATGCTAAATTTAAAATTTTGTTTAAATCACAAACATCTGAATCACAAAGGACGTTTAATTAGAATAGATAGCTCTTTTGAAAGCACTAAAAAAAAAAAAAAATGTAGCGTAAAGAGTGAGGTATTGACTTGGGGGCGAACCCCCTCATATATGTAATAATTTCTGTTTGTTTTAAGTTCTAATATTGCTTCTTACTTTCAGTTGAAAAAACTTTTTATATTTTTTTCTTTTGAAATAGGCTCCCCTTCGCCCAAGGGATCTCAAACCTACATTTTCAAGTCAATAGAAAAAATAACAAATCTTTTTTGACTCGCTCTTAGTAACTCGTTCCCTCGATCTAAACTGTATGTACATCAGGACTCCTTTGGCCCAGAAGCTTACAGGTCGAATCTTTAATTCATTAAAAAATGTTTGTTGCCTTTTTCATTTATTTTTCAGTCAAGCAAATATTTTGTAATCAGGTTTTTCTTGTGCAACTGTTTTGAGGTTATAAGTAATGAATATATGTTCTGAGCTGATTGGAAAGAGCGTTTTTAGCTCTGCTTTTGCCGTATCCCCAAACTGAATTTTCTATATTAGGTTCCTTTTAGCCAAGAACTTGAAGTTTTAAGCTTCAAGAACTTCAAAAAAAAATATTTTTAGGCAGCCCAATATCCCTAATCTGTTTTTCTATAAAAACAGTCCTCGAGTTTACACGGACTTTCAGATATGACATTAAACACAGTAAGAAAAATATTTTCTGGCCCAATGTTTTGAGGACCAGTGTGCCTAACCCGAGCCTCCATCCAAACCCTGGGCCCTGAAAATTACGGGTATAAGTTTAAAGCCGTTCAGAAAAAAAAATATTTGGCCTTTTTTAGGGAAATCATCACTCCCCTGCACTTTTTCTTTGTACATTCCGGTTCTCTTGACCCAATGACTAAAGGATAGAGGTTCTGAGCCGATATAAAAAACAAGATTTTTGCCTTTTCGGGCAGCAAACTTTGGAGGGCCATGCTCCCGAATGATTTTCCTTTTACATTAGGTTCTCTTCGGCCCAGGGACTGACGGTTCACAGTTTCAATTGCAGTAAGGGCAGCAAGATTATTTGCCCATTTCCAGCCCCCCAACACCCTTTTCCTTTTCAACAGAATGTTTGGTCCTTTTAGCCTAGGCAACGGCTCTAAAAGATGTCAATTCCATTAGAAATAAAGCTTTCATGACCATTTTCGCGTACCAAGGGTGGAGGCTCTTTGTCCTAACTTAAAAGAAAAGATTTTTTGGGAAGAGGGACCAAATTTTCTCTTCAATCCCTTTTGTCCCACAATCCCACAGACTTGGATATAAGTCTGAAGTCAATTGGTGGGGAAATTTGCCCCTATTGGGGTCCCTTTGGAGAGAGGGGGTGACAGCCTCCAAACTATAGTTATTTTTAAACATTAGGGTCCTCTTGGCCCAGGGACTTGTGGTTTCAAGGTTTCTAGCGTTCATGGAAATAAATGGAACTAAAAAAAAAAATAGAAAAGATCGCTGGTTCTTTTTTGGAATGTTTTCGGAACCCGTTTAGGGGGAGCCGATTTTTCTTATTTCTCCTTCTGCATTGGGTTTGCTTGAGGCAGATGACTTAAGTATAAACAGAAAAAAATGGATAATTGTCAAACCCCGTTTCAGAGGGGCCCGCGCCCCTCATTTTTTGCTCGTTAGGCTATTTCAAACTTATCAGGCACAAACATTTTCGGCCTGTATCCAGAGCCAAGAACAACCTTCCACTTAACTCTAGGGGACGATCCCTAAAACTCTTTAGCCTATCGGACATCTATAATTCATTCCACTCTATCTGTTATAATCCATCTCTGTAAGACAGAAATTAAATAAAAAAACTTTCGGTTGAAAGTTTTTTCAACTGAACGTAAGGAGCAGCATTAAAACTTAAAACGAGCGGAAATTATTACGTAAATGAGGGGGTTCACCCTTAGTCAATGCCTCGTTCTTTACACTATAGTTCGAATTTTGTTCCAATCCATTAAGAATGATCCCTGAATCACAAAGGCCGTTTAATTAGAATAGATAGCTCTTTTGAAAGTACCAAAAAAACTTTAGCGTAAACAACATGGTATTGGCTAGGGGGCGAATCCCCTTGTATATGTAATAATTTCTGTCGTTTTAAGTTTTAATGTTCCTCCTTACTTCACCGGCACCCCTTCATAAAAATGCCCCTTCCCTCTTGAAAACATCCTCGATGGAAAGATCCTCCCACGTAATCCCCTCCGCCAACCCCCCTCCCTTCGCCCCCAACCAGAAAAAATATCTCCTGAAAACGTCTGTATACTTCCCAATAACCAATACTGTATGTAAATAATGGGCAAAGCTTATAGCTTGAAGCCTTTTCCCCGGGGACTGTGGGGGATTAAGTCATCCTCAAAGACATATTTATTAGATTTTTGACTTTACTAAACAAAATGGACATCTCAAAATTTTCATCGGGTGAATTTGGGAAAAAATGAGCGTGGGAGGAGGCTTAGCTGCCCTCCAATTTCTTGGTCACTTAAGAAGGGCACTAGAACTTTTAATTTCCATTTGAATGAGCCCTCTTGCGATATTCTAGGATTACTGGATTGATACGATCACCCCTGGAAAAAAAAAATTAACACGCATCCGTAATCTTTCTTCTGGCAAAAAATACAAAATTCAAATTTGCAGAGAGGAGCTTGAAACCTCTAAAGTAGGGTTTTCTAATACGCTGAATCCTATGCTTTGATTTTCCTAAGATTCTTTCACTTTTAGGGGATGTTCCCCCTTTTCGAAATTAAGGCAATTTTTGATGGGTAAGACTAAACTTGATAATACTTATATATTTGAAATCAGCATAATATCCGATTCTTTTGATGTATTTACTGGTATCGAAATTTCATTTTTTGGAGTTTCGGTTATTATTGAGCCGGGTCGCTTCTTACTTACAGTTCGTTACCATGAACTGTTTGATATTCATAAACAATCCTCAATTTGCATAGTTTATGGCGCTACTCCAGGTGCTGTGGGGATTAGTCCATCCTCGTGGCAGATTCATTGGAGGTTTTTAATATTCTGAGAGATATTGCATACCAAAATCTTGATCCAGTATCTTGTGATTAAGGTCGGGGGATTGGGGCTGCAAAATATGGTAGAGGAAGGAGGATGGCTGACCTCGAGCAACTTAATTGAAAAAGTCCCCTACAAAGTTTTTGTACAGTGGTCGAGGCCTTCCATATAAAGTTGTCGAGGAAAAACAATGTAATATGTTGAAGGTACATGACTCTTTACTAAGGCAACACTAGAGTGCTCATATATGAACTGAGAGAGTAAAAGACTACTCCATCATTTTACTTGTGTAATTTTGGATACCATGGTACCCTAAGTGACATCACGAACTGTTTCTGGTATGGAACCCTTACAGAAAACTTTAATTAGTACTCAACAGACTTTGATTCAAATCATGAAAAAAGAAGTAAAAAAAAATCTTTGGGAAGATATTTCTTGAGAAACTGACGATGAGAGAGAGAGAGAACTATGCCTTTATAATCGTTGTTTTGTTTCGTTGTTTTAAATCTTCTCAGATTTCCAAAAAGATATTCTATTTAGAATAAATAACATAACATAAATAACATAAAATAAGTTATTTTTAGAAGTAAGAATACACATGGGCAAGTATATTTTAAGGCTTTGTGGTTATCAATAGAGGTTCTTTCAATATGCGAAGTAACGCTATTTTGTGTTCAAATAAACAAGGGAAAGCATGGAGTTAGGATTGGATTTTTGTTAGGGTTGAGTCTCTAGAACTCGGAAAAAAAATTTGAAAGTAACGCGTTTCATGACAAAGCCAAAGCTGCTGCCATAATCCAAGTTCTCGTTTGAGTGACATTTATGGATCTTCTCCTTTGTAAAAGGAAGTTTCTCTCTTCCTATTTGAAAGAAAACGGTTAGCTAACTCTTAAGAAAGTTAAGGTATGGCAAAACTTGCTAATTTATTTATAAGTTCTCAATTTTAAATATATTTGAAATGAGTTATAAACACTTAAAACTTTTTAAAGTTTTTTTTATGAGCATAGTAACTTTAAAAGTACAATAATATTCAAAAGGTATAGTTTTTCATTATTTAATGCATTCAATATTTATTCAATATTTTTGTATTTATTCAATATTTATTCGATATTCAATATATTATGTAAATATATCAACATTTTATTCAATATTTAACGTATTTCTTTATTATAAAATGATTTTAGAATTTAGCAATGTAAGTTTAAAGAAACGCCGAAATAAGACACTTAAAAGGGAAATATATATGACAAAGATGCCACTTTGGGAAGTGTTATTCAGGTCCTGTGTTTTCTCCTGAAAAGCCGGAAAAATAAATTAATAAAAATAAAAATTAATTAAAAATTCAAATTTTTAATTAATTATGGTTATAAGCAGTCCTGCCTACCTCATCCCCTGAAGATAAAAATGTTTGGCCTTGCTCCCCACTCTCCAAAGAAAAATTAAAATTTTATCTCTGAAAATAACATGGGGTTGAGAGATTGTTGACACTGTCACTAGATACTATTGCCAACCCTAGGAATAACTCAAACTTTAATTTTGTACCACAGTACCAAAGAACTTGCGAAAAATATTGACATAAAATACACAATAGGACCAGCTCAGCATGTCATACAGGGTCTACTGGAACTAGTGAAATGATAAGAAATCTCTGTGGTAAAAAAAAAGGCGAGAGGGAACACAAATAAACAGCGATTATTTTTAATGGATGACATATAAAAAAAAATTCCCAAACATTTCATATACCGTGTCAGTGTATTGAGTATTTTGACAAGGCTCGGATTTCTTTTCCTTTGAAATCGTACGAAGTGTTTGCTTCTCAGCTTAGTAGATCACCTAGTTGTATCTCCATGGGACGCACATATATCAGCTTAAAGCAGGATAACTGAAAGTCATACCTATCTAGAAAACAGGAACAAAAATAGATGGCGTATATGCTAGTCTATCAAGTCATCATAAATATCACAACCTGAACAAAATGGAACAAACTTTATTACATTACGTGTTCTTTTTCAAGGGAAATCTCAATTTTATTATTCTATTTTTCTTTTTTTCTTATAAATTTTGTTCGAAAAATAGCTATTTTCAGCCTTTTTAAGGAATATGAAACAGGCCTTATTGTTAGTTTATAAATACAACTAAAAGGCTACTTCAAAAGCTTCCTGGGAAAAAAGAAGAAGCTTTCAGGTGGAACAAACAAAATTATACCCCAATTAACAAAAGGTAAAATTTTATGTATATATTTTCAAGTATTTTGAGAAATTACAGCTCAAAGCTTAACTGAGCTTAAGACTTATGTTAAAATAAGCCAGACAAGAGAACTTACTTGTTTTGTAAGTTTAATTTTTAACACAACGGAAGTAGAATAATAAAGTAACGTGGAATAAATTGAGAAGGCCATAAATTGAGAAGGCCATAAAATCAGAGGGCCAACCTAGTGTAAATTGGACTGGTTTAAATAATTTTTTTCAAAATAGCTAAGTATTGTAGACCGTCGTTTGGATTGCAACACATAGTGTTTTTGGCGGGTTTATACCAGTTTCTTTCACCAGTTTCTTTCAAGGGCCGCCACTCCGAAAGCACCTTGCGACAGCCAGGTTTGAGCCCACAGTTCCCAAAGAACCAGGGCTTAGTTCAATGAACTAGCCTGTCATACATCTTGATCGTATCTTTGTGGTTTATTCGTTATGTTTATATCCTCTTGTAGCTCTTGTAGGTTTATGTATTATTATGTTGGTTATCCTCTTGTAGCTCTTGTAGCTCTGTGTATCCTCTTGTAATCCTTTATCTTAGATTACACAAAGAAAAAGCTTGTGGCTTTTTCATAGCTGAAACCTAGCAAAGCGTGAACGACAGCCATAATGTTTTTGAAGCTATCTTCTTTGTAAATGTAACAGAAACTATTCATTCTGGAAATAGAAAATTTTAGTACGAAATTAGCCATTAGCTTATTAGACATAGTATAGACATGAAGCGAAAAAAGCTGTTTTTTGGGGAAAACGCATTTGACATTAGTAATATCAAGATCAATTTAAAAACACGTGGGTATAAGCATCAATTTTCCTTGAACAGCTCTCTAATATGCTCTAGTGATCTACCAGCGCAGAAGAGAAAAAATGAGACGTATCATTAATAAGCAGTCTCAAATTTGTTTTTCCCAGGTATTGAAAAAGGACCGGGGCTGAAAATATCCGTTTAAGATTTTTCGCCCACAATAAATTCGACGATGCACTTCTATTTCGATTCGCCACTATTTTTGTGGAGTTACTAGCTCTCTTCATTCATAAAGTAAGCACATAAGAAATAATCCAAAGAGGCAGGACACTTGACCGTTCAGGTGATTAGATAAAAAAAACAAGTTGTTTTCAACTGGAAGTAAGGAGCAACATTAAAACTTAAACTGAACAGAAATTATTACACATATGAGATGAAAACATTCTTATTGTTCTAATTAAACGAACCTTGTGTTTCATGAGTCGTTCTTAAAGAATTGGAACATGTTTCAAACTTTAGCTTAAAGAGCGAGGTGTGGAGCAGGGGGAATCCACCTCATATGATTAACAGTTTCTCTTTGTTTTAAGTCCTTACTTTTAGTTAAAAAACTAGTTTTTTTAACTTAATTTCTGATCATTTTTTATATAATGCCAGGAAATCCGGCTCCACCTCCATGGAAAAATCCCCCTCCCCACGAAAAGATCCCTTAGGCAATTCAGTCCCAGTAAAAATTTACCCCCGACAATTACCTTTAACGTCTCCACTCTTAAAATTGATTCGGCAATGAGAAAAAGTAAGACAAATAAGTAGAACTTCGTATACGAATTCTGGCAAATTCCTCCATTGTAAAGTTTCTCCTGAAAAGTTTACCTCTTGAAAATTTCCCTCCCCATGGAAAATTCTCCCCGAGGAAGATCCCCCCAGCAGAAAACTCACAACCCCCAGCCTCCACCCGAAAAAAGTATGTATACTTCCCAATACCAAATACTACACGTAAACAATGGGCGAGTTGTATAGCTTAAAGACCTTTCCCTTGAGGGTTCGGGTGGTTATGCTATCTCCTTAGGCTTGGCCTATCAATTATGCTTAATAAAATGGTTATCTCAAAATTTTGATTGTACAATTTTTTGGAAAAGGGTACAGGGATGACCCCGCTGTCCTCAAATCTTTTGGGCACTTAAAAAATGGAATAGAACTTTTAATTTCCTTGCGAATATGCCCTCTCCCGATATTCTAGGACCATTGGGTTTAATGCTATCACCCCTATAAAAAAAACACGCATCCGTGATCCTCAAATGGATTCTTTCTAATTTTGAAAAATTTTATATCAGTTTCGGAATTTTATTCCGAAAATATGCCTTCAATGATATTAAGCAATATAATATGAAAGATTCTGCTGTGGTAATAAACACGAAATGAAAAAAATTGAATTTAGTAGGGACCGACTTCTGACAGCGTTTATTCTGGAATATTTGAAAAGTCTATGAATTATTGTTATTTGTTTTTGTTTTTTTTATCTTTTTTTAAAATTAAGAAATATATTTAACCATCATCTTACACTTTGTAAACTTCATCGCATGGTATTGGCGTAGATTTTTATTGTTTGCTTTGGTTTTTGTATTGTATTGTATGTGACAACTTTATTGATTCTATTTTTTTTATACTCTCGAATTCTGAAGGCTAATAAAATTTTTTGAACGAATTGAAACTGAAAAATCCTTGTCCCCATGGAGGGACAAATTACTGTCAATGGTATATAGTAAAGAAAACAAATATAGTAATTTTATTGAAAAAAAATCCTAAAAAATGGATGACAAATTCGTTAGTTCAAAAGACAACAAACTAAGTTGCAAGTCCTAAATTCTTTTAGCCCACTTAGCCCTATTCTCGCCCTTCTCATCCCTCCTTCAATATTATCTTTGGATTTTCTTTTTTTCATGAGATCATACAAGCAAGAAAAATCTTTTCTTATTACGATCTATAGAACCAGTATCAATAGAGAGGCAAATTTTGAAAAAAAGCAATAATATGGAATTATTCTATCAAGATAATCCCTCCTAATTCCCGGAAAATACAAGTTGCTAGAATATTGATAGGGCGAAATTCAAAGGGCTTTAAGACCTTTGAACTAGAGGAAACTTGAAGGTTACTGGGCTACAGCTATTCATCTGGACGAATTGATAATCCACTAAGAAAAGGATAGTAGCTTTTAATTATTCCAAATACAGATTTTAACGATAGCGTTGAAATACTATATTATTACTATTTGATAACCAAGTCTGAATATATTTTGTATGTTTATGATTGTTTATAATTATAAGTCATCACAGTTGTGAATAAATCATGAGTTATGAGACCTCCTTGAATTTAAATGAGGCAAATTACAAAAAAAGGGGTTTGCAGAACGGCTGTATTTTGTCAATACGGACGTAAAATTACCCAATCTTTTAGTTTGGAAAAATAAATCTAGTCTGTGACTAACCCTTATCCTTTTTTTTACCAGTGTTGCCAGCCCACAAAAATATAACGACAGGTAGGAAGGCAAAATGTATTTTTAGAATTTAAGAGGGGGTACTTTTGTTATTTTTTTTATAAATTTTTCAATAATTCTGAAAAGGCCTTTTTGAACAAAAATACCAAAAACAGTTATTTTTCAAAATTCGGAAGAGGGAAGGCAAAAATTGTCTGTTTTTTCTTTCTTTCTTTGCTTCGAACTCTATATAAATCGGGATGCTGGGACAAAAGTCTGAGTATTGTTGACTATATTTACACATTTACTGCTAAAACCCAGGAATTGACGTTTGAAATTCAATTATTTTTCGTTACCCTCCCCTTTTATATATGTCCATATGAATAAAATTTTAAACATGTTTTAAACTTAGTTTTAAAAAATATATTTTTAGGATGACATTAGTAGATTGTACATAATGAATTCTACGGGACATATAGCAAGGAATTCTACGGGACATATAGCAATCTTTATGTTATTCGCATACGCCTCTAAACCTATTCAAAGATATTCAGAACTCCCTCACATGGCCTTATACTTCTGGTCACGGCAACCTAAATGGCATTTGAGGGTCGATAAAGTGAAATTATGTCACTATTCTAGTTTTTCTAAACCAGAATTGCCTATAACTTAACATATTAAAATATTTTTTGATAACTTGATTGGTGATTGGATTTGAATAAAAGGAATTCAAATATTTTGCCTATGAAATAGACTGTCGTGTTGTAGCATTTCACAGTTTGAATAACTCTTTCAAGGAGTAAAATAGATAAGAAATTCGCAAATTGTACACTATGAACGATATTAATTAATGTTTTTAATAATAGGAGTGTGAATGATTCTAATTAGTGATTGGATTGTATGAAGGTGGAGAAAAAAAGGATTAAACTGATTAGCAGTTAAGGTAACCCCGATGGGGTTGTTAACTCAGGTAATTTGTTATAAATTTGAAACAACATCAGTCTATGAAAATGGCTAACGACGATAAAATGACATTGTGACTTGACCTAGCTTTACCTCTCCGATATATTGACTAGAGGGCGACCCCTTCACATACTTAATAATTTTTGCTTTATTGTTCGACTTGATAGGAATTCTGAAACCGGATGGTCATTGAAATTTCTTAATGACTAAAGATTTTGTTTTTCTTCTAAAAGGCTTAATATTTTCAAGGTTTTAGATTTTGACGGATAACATTAAACCTAAGGAAATTTATGTATTTGAAATCAGCATATAAAGCCAATCATTTTCATGTATCTATAATTATTAAAATTCTGTTTTTAGAGTTACGGTTACTTTCGGGACGAGTTACACTGTACTTTCACTTTGTTTCCCAAAAACTGTTTAAAATTAGGGTTTTTTTTTGTTATAGTTGTTTTAGTTTTTTTTGTTTGTTCGACTTGATAGGAATTCTGAAACCGGATGCTCGTTGAAATTTCTTGATGACTAAAGATTTTTGTTTTTTTTCTAAAAGGCTTAATATTCTCAAGGTTTTAGCTTTTGACGGATAACATTAAACCTAAGGAAATTTATGTATTTGGAATCAGCGTATAAAGCCAATCATTTTCATGTATCTATAATTATTAAAATTCTGTTTTTAGAGTTACGGTTACTTTCGGGGCGAGTTACACTTTACTTTCACTTTGTTTCCCAAAAACTGTTTAAAATTGGGTTTTTTTTTTGTTATAGTTGTTTTAGGAAATTTATGTATTTGGAATCAGCGTGTAAAGCCAATCATTTTCATGTATCTATAATTATTAAAATTCTGTTTTTAGAGTTACGGTTACTTTCGGGACGAGTTACACTTTACTTTCACTTTTTTTCCCAAAAACTGTTTAAAAATAGGGTTTTTTTTTGTTATAGTTGTTTTCGTTTTTTTTGTTTGTTCGACTTGATAGGAATTCTGAAACCGGATGCTCGTTGAAATTTCTTGATGACTAAAGATTTTTGTTTTTCTCTTCTAAAAGGCTTAATATTCTCAAGGTTTTAGCTTTTGACGGATAACATTAAACCTAAGGAAATTTATGTATTTGAAATCAGCATGTAAAGCCAATCATTTTCATGTATCTATAATTATTAAAATTCTGTTTTTAGAGTTACGGTTACTTTCGGGGCGAGTTACACTGTACTTTCACTTTTTTTCCCAAAAACTGTTTAAAAATAGGGTTTTTTAGTTATAGTTGTTTTCGTTTTTTTTTGTTTGTTAGAATTGATAGGAATTATGAAACCGGATGGTTGTTGAAATTTCTTGATGAATAAAGATTTTGTTTTTCTTCTAAAAGGCTTAATATTCTCAAGGTTTTAGCTTTTTACAGATAGCATTAAACCTAAGGAGATTTATGTATTTGGAATCAGTATACAAAGCCAATCATTTTCATGTATCTATAATTATTAAAATTCTGTTTTTAGAGTTACAGTTACTTTCGGGGCGAGTTACACTTTACTTTAATCTCTTAGTGTAACTGAGGTATTGGACCTTTCATCTATGCCGAACAAAAAAATAACTAGTTGAAGTTGTTTTTAAATTCTTCATCAATATAAAATCAAAAGCATGAAAATTAAAAATGTAAATGCGTATTTCAAAGAAGTAACTGAGGCATTGGACCTTTCATCTATGCCGAACAAAAAAATAACTAGTTGAAGTTGTGTTTAAATTCTTCATCAATATAAACTAAAAAACATGAAAAAAATTTAAAATGTAAATGCGTATTTCAAAGAAATAATAGCCTTCTTAATAATTTAATGTCGATAAACAGTGGAAATTGGTTTTCTTCAGTATTTTTTGTTAATGATTAAAGATGGTGACTGACAAAAACATTTTGAAACTAAAGAAAACCTTAAAATTTTGTAAATTGTCAAACGATGTCAAAATGTAACCTCTTAGTTTAACTGAGGTATTGGACCTTTCATCTTTTGCTGAACATAAAAAATAACTAGTTGAAGATGTGTTTAAATTCTTCATCAATATAAAATCAAAAACATGAAAATTAAAAATGTAAATGCATATTTCAATGAAATAATAACCTTCTTAACAATTTAATGTCGATAAACAGTGGAAATTGGTTTTCTTCAGTATTGTTTGTGAATGATTAAAGATGATGACTGACAAAAACATTTTGGAACTAAAGAAAACCTTAAAGTTTAGTAAATTGTCAAACAATGTAAAAATGTTACATCTTATTTTATCTGATGTATTGTAACTTTTATCTATGCCGAAAAAAAAATAACTAGGCTAAGATGTTTCTAAACTCTTAATAAACATTAAATCAAAAACAAGAAAATTAAAAATGTAAATTCGTATTTCAAAGAAATAATAGCCTTCTTAATAATTTAATGTCGATAAACAGTGGAAATTGGTTTTCTTCAGTATTGTTTGTAAATGATTAAAGATGGTTACTGACGAAAACATTTTGAAACTAAAGAAAATCTTAAAATTTATTAAATTGTCAAACAATATCGAAATGTAATCTCTTAGTTTAACTGAGGTATTGGACCTTTCATCTATGTCAAAAAAAAAAAAACTAGTTGAAGTTGTGTTTAAATTCTTCATCAATATAAAATCAGAAACATGAAAATTAAAAATTTAAATGCGTATTTCAATGAAATAATAGCCTTCTTAACAATTTAATGTCGATAAACAGTGGAAATTGGTTTTCTTCAGTATTGTTTGTGAATGATTAAAGATGGTTACTGACAAAAACATTTTGAAACTAAAGAAAACCTTAAAATTTAGTAAATTGTCAAACAATATCGAAATGTTACCTCTTAGTTTAACTGAGGTATTGGACCTTTCATCTATGCCGAAAAAAAAAATAACTAGTTGAAGTTGTGTTTAAATTCTTCATCAATATAAAATCAGAAACATGAAAATTAAAAATGTAAATGCGTATTTCAAAGAAATAATAGCCTTCTTAATAATTTAATGTCGATAAACAGTAGAAATTGGTTTTCTTCAGTATTGTTTGTGCATGATTAAAGATGGTGACTGACGAAAACATTTTGAAACTAAAGAAAACCTTAAAATTTAGGAAATTGTCAAACAATATCAAAATGTTACCTCTTAGTTTAACTGAGGTATTGGACCTTTCATCTATGCCGAAAAAAAAATAACTAGTTAAAGTTGTGTTTAAATTCTTCATCAATATAAAATCAAAAACATAAAAATTAAAAATGTAAATGTGTATTTCAATGAAATAATAACCTTCTTAACAATTTAATGTCGATAAAAATTGGAAATTGGTTTTCTTCAGTATTGTTTGTGAGTGATTAAAGATGGATATTGACAAAAACATTTTGAAACTAAAGAAAATCTTAAAATTTATTAAATTGTCAAACGATGTCAAAATGTAACCTCTTAGTTTAACTGAGGTATTGGACCTTTCATCTATGCCGAAAAAAATAACTAGTTGAAGCTGTGTTTAAATTCTTCATCAATATAAAGTCAAAAACATGAAAATTAAAAATGTAAATGCGTATTTCAAAGAAATAATAGCCTTCTTAATAATTTAATGTCGATAAACAGTGGAAATTGTTTTTCTTCATTATTGTTTGCGAATGATTAAAGATGGTGACAACGTCCTTTACTTTTCTTTAGAAAACTTCTTTTTCGGAAAGTTTTTTTTTAATTTATTTCTGTTCATTTTTGATAAAGATTCAACTTTTCAAAATTCTCTATTTCAAAATATTTTTTATTCCAAAATAAATTAATAGTTTTTGTAAGAACTAATAAATTACACTGAATATTGGATATATAATTTTATTAATAGCTCAAATCTCACAAGCTCAAGAATTGTTTCACCTAGGCCGGATTTAAAGCTTTGACGCCTCAAGGCACGAACGTTTTTGCTGCTCCGCTTTCATAAGGTTTACGGGAAAATTCCGAAAATTTCGAGAATAGTGGAATCCGCAGGGTCTAGTGGACCTATTGGTAAGTCCTGATTTGGTTTCACTGAAATTTTTATGTTATTTTCATTATTGTAATAAGCACAAAAGAAATTTTGTAATATAATTCCTTTTTGTAAAGCGTCAAATACGCTGTAGGCCTTATACTTTTATCGTTAGAGAAACGGGCAAATCCTTCCCCCACGTCTGTGAGGGATAGGGCATCCATAGGGGGATGGTTATTAGACTTTTGAACTAGCTTCAGCAAAATGATTTTTTTTTATTTCAATGTTTTCGGAAACTCGCTAAGGTTAAAAGTGCATAGGGCTAAAGGATTAGGGATTTTTTAAGGGAAGCAGGAGTTTTTTTGTTTTTAATTCTGTTTTGTGGTCAAAATTGTATTTTTTTTAAACATTTTTCAATGTTTTCGGAAACTCGCTAAGGTTAAAAGTGCACAGGGCTAAAGGATTAGGGATTTTTTAAGGGGAGCAGGAGTTTTTTCGTTTTTATTTCGTTTTATGTGCTCAAAATTCTATTTTTTTTAACATATTTCAGTGTTTTCGGAAACTCTCTAAGGTTAAAAGTGCACAGGGCTAAGGGATTAGGTGATTTTTTAAGGGAAGCAGGAGTTGTTTTTGTTCTTAATTCTGTTTTTAGCCGTGACTACCTCAGATTGTTTTATGGTGCAGTGAGTTGTTACTATCGTGTTTTTTTCAAGTCATTCATACTAGAACTTAAATTCTTTAATTTTTTTTATTGAGAAAACATAATCGTGACTTCATCATATCGTTTTGCGGTGCAGTAATTTTATGCTAGTAGCACTACTTTCATTTTTATCTTAGGCCAAGCATAATATACATCAAACGCATTCAGATACCTTCTTGATAAAACACAGCCTTGACTAATTCAGATGGTTTTGTAGTGCAGTAAGTTGTTACTAGTAGTAGTATTTTCGTGTTTTTTGCAAGCCATTCATACTATACCTTAAATGCATTCTGATATTTTCTTGATTAAAAATAGCCCTGACTTCCTCAGTTGGTTCTCTGGTGCAGTGAGTTGATAGTATTAGTTGTACTTTAGTATTTTTTGCAAGCTATTTATGCAATTCCCTAATTGAATTCTGAAGTTTACTTGATAAAACATAGCCGTGAATATATCAGATGGTTTTGTTGTGCAGTGAGTTGATACTAGTAGTAGTATTTTCGTGTTTTTTGCAAAACATTCATACTATACCTTAAATGTATTCAGATATTTCCTTGATAAAACATAGCCGTGACTACCTCAGATGGTTTTTTGGTGCAGTGAATTGTTACTAGTAGTAGTACTTTCGTGTTTTTTTTGCAATCCGTTCATAATATACCTTAAATTCATTAATATATTTTCTTAATAAAAAATAGCCGTGACTAATTCAGATGGTTTTCTAGAGCAATGAGTTGTTACTAGTAGTAGTACTTTCGTGTTTTTTGCAAGCCATTCTCACTAGACCTTAAATTTATTCAGATATTTCCTTGATAAAAAATAGACTTGACTACCTCAGATTGTTTTTTGGTTCACTGGATTTTTACTACCAGATTAATTTTCGTGTTTTTTTTGAAAGCCATTTATACTATACCTTAAATGTATTCAGGTATTTCCTTGATAAAAAATAGCCGTGACTACATCAGATGATTTTGTGGTGCAGTGAGTGGTTACTAGCAGTAGTACTTTCGTGTTTTTTGCAAGCCATTCATACTAGACCTTAAATGAATACATATATTTTCTTGATAAAACATAGCCGTGACTACTTCAGATGGTTTTGTAGTGCAGTGAGTTGTTACTAGTAGTAGTACTTTCATGTTTTTCGCAGGCCATTCTACTATACCTTAAATGCATTCAGATTTCATTCAAGAAATTATGAAAAAATTGTAAGTAGAATAAAATATGCAGAGTCGACATAGCTTTATCTCATTTTTTAGGGTTAATTTAGACGAGGTTACGTGCGCGCACGTAACGGCTATGCTTTATCAAGAAAATATCTGAATGCATTGAAGGTATAGTATGAATGGCTTGCAAAAAAACACGAAAGTACTACTACTAGTAACAACTCACTGCACCATAAAACAATCTGAGGTAGTCACGGCTAAAAACAGAATTAAGAACAAAACAACTCCTGCTTCCCTTAAAAAATCACCTAATCCCTTAGCCCTGTGCACTTTTAACCTTAGCGAATTTCCGAAAACATTGAAATATGTTAAAAAAAATAGAATTTTGAGTACATAAAACTAAGTAAAACCAAAAACAACCCCTGCTTCACTAAAAAAATCACCCACTCCTTTAGCCATGTGCACTTTTAACTTTAGCCAGTTTCCGAAAACATTGAAAAATGTTTTAAAAAAATACAATTTTGACAACAAAACAGAATTAAAAACAAAAAAAAATCCTGCTTCCCTTAAAAAATTCCCTAATCCTTTAGCCCTATGCACTTTTAACCTTAGCGAGTTTCCGAAAACATTGAAATAAAAAAAAATCATTTTGCTGAAGCTAGTTCAAAAGTCTAATAACCATCCCCCTATGGATGCCCTATCCCTCACAGCCGTGGGGGAAGGATTTGCCCGTTCCTCTAACGATAAAAGTATAAGGCCTACAGCGTATTTGACGCTTTACAAAAAGGAATTATATTACAAAATTTCTTTTGTTCTTATTACAACAATGAAAATAACATGAAAATTGCAGTGAAACCAGACCAAGATTTACCAATAGGCCCACTAGACCCTGCGGCTTTCGCTATTCCCGAAGTTTTCGGGATTTCCCTGAAAAACTTGCAAAAACGGAGCGGCAAAAACGCTCGTGCCTAGATGCGTCAAAGCTTTAAATCCGGCCTAGGTGAAACAATTCTTGAGCTTGTGAGCCTTGAGCAATTAATAAAATTATATATCATATATTCAGTGTAACTTGTTAGTTCTTACAAAAACTGTTAATTTATTCTGTAATAAAAAATATTTTGAAACAGAGAATTTTGAAAAACTTGAAACTTTGGAAATAAAAAACGAACATAAATTAATTAAAAAAAAAACTTCCCGAAAAAGAAGTTTTCTAAAGAAAAGTAAAGGACATTGTCACCATCTTTAATCATTCACAAACAATGCTGAAAAAAAACAATTTCCATTGTTTATTGACATCAAATTATTAAGAAGGCTATTATTTCATTGGAATACGCATTTACCTTTTTAATTTTCGTGTTTTCGATTTCGTATTGAGGAAAAATTTAAACACAGCATCGACTAGTTATTTTTTTTTGTTGTTCGGCATAGATGAAAGGTCCAATACCTCAGTTAAACTAAGAGGTTACATTTTCACATCGTTTGACAATTTACTAAATTTTTAAGGTTTTCTTTAGTTTCAAATTGTTTTTGTCATCAACCTCTTTAATCATTCACAAACAATACTGAAGAAAACCGATTTCCACTGTTTATCGACATTAAATTGTTAAGAAGGATATTATTTCATTGAAATACGCATTTACATTTTTAATTTTCATGTTTTTGATTTTATATTGATGAAGAATTTAAACACATCTTCAACTAGTTATTTTTTATGTTCGGCAAAAGATGAAAGGTCCAATACCTCAGTTAAACTAAGAGGTAAAATTTTGACATAGTTTGACAATTTACTAAATTTTAAGTTTTTCTTTAGTTTCAAAATGTTTTTGTCAGTCACCATCTTTAATCATACACAAACAATACTGAAGAAAACCAATTTCCACTGTTTATCGACAATAAATTATTAAGAAGGCTATTTTTACTTTGATATACACATTTATTTTTCTTATTTTCATGTTTTTAATTTCATATTGTTTAAGAATTTAAGAACAATTTCAATCATTTATTTTTTTGTTTTATATAGATGAAAGGTCCAATACCTTAGTTAAACTAAGAGATTAAAGTAAAGTGTAACTAGATTAAAGTAAATTGTAAAGTAAATTGAGAATATTAAGCCTTTTAGAAGAAAAACAATATCTTTAGTCATTAAGAAATTTCAATGACCATCCGGTTTCAGAATTCCTATCAAGTCGAACAATAAAGCAAAAATTATTAAGCATGTGAAGGGGTCACCCTCTAGTCAATATATCGGAGAGGTAAAGCTAGGTCAAGTCGCAATGTCATTTTATCGTCGTTAGCCATTTTCATAGACTGATCCATTTTCATAACAACCCCTTCGGGGTTACCTTAACTGCTAATCAGTTTAATCCTTTTTTTCTCCACCTTCATACAATCCAATCACTAATTAGAATCATTCACACTCCTATTATTCAAAACATTAATTAATATCGTTCATAGTGTCCAATTTGCAAATTCCTTATCTATTCTACTCTTTGAAAGAGTTATTCAAACTGTGAAATGCTATAACACGACGGTCTATTTCATAGGCAAAATATTTGAATTCCTTTTATTCAAATCCAATCACCAATCAAGTTATCAAAAAGTATTTGAATATATTAAGTTATAGGCAATACTGGTTTAGAAAAACTAGAATAGTGACATAATTTCACTTTATCGACCCTCAAATTCCATTTAGGTTGCCGTGACCAGAAGTATAAGGCCATGTGAGGGAGTTCTGAATCTCTTTGAATAGGTGTAGAGGCGTACGCAAATAACATAAAGATTGCTATATGTCCCATAGAATTCCTTGCTATATGTCCCGTAGAATTCAATATGTACAATCTACTGACATTTGCACTATTCAGGAAAGTGATATTTTTATCTTGATCATTTTTCTAATTAATCTCCAGTCGCCTCTGACCTCTCCCTAAATAATACCTCAATCGTCATCCGTAAAAAGAGGTAAACAAGGTCTATATGGGTTAAGTTAAAGCGAAGGTCCCGGAAGGGGTACAGTCACAAAGTACCGTGCTTTGGACACTCTAACAATGCAGTCTGGGTTACACCCATAAGTGTATGTCATTCCAACTGTGTTACTTGGAGAAGATCTAACATGTCAACTTTTCCACTAAAATACATTTATGGAACTATGTCTGAAATAAGTAATTTACATAAGTCAGAACCCCTAGGGTTGGACGGGAGATGTTGCTTTCAGAGGTGCATTTGTTGGAGTTTCAAACTTTCAAATTCGTTTATATGATTCTGATAAATGATAAATGGGACTATGGGAAAGAGGAGGGAGGTTCAGATGCAAAGAAGGGTATTGATTACGATCTGATCAGTTTCCAACTTTATCAAGGACACTGTAATGATTAAATTTTGACCAAAAGTGCCCACCAGCTTTTTATGATCGTTTGTAGCATGTCCTGAGGCCAGTAAAAAAACGAATGTGGTAGAGACATCGTTTTCTGCTCATTTAAAGCAATTACTTTCACCCAGGGTCGTATCCTGGTTTTTTTTTTGGAGGGGGGGGGAGAGGGGTGTTACAAAAGTTGTTTTGGGGAGGGGGGGGTCTTACGAAAAAAATTAAAAACGCATCAAAAATTTTTTTTATTTATTTTTGCTACGTTTTTACGACTCAGACAAACATTGTGGAGGAGTTCAAACAGCCTAAGCCATCCCCTGGATACGGCCTAGCTTTGACCTATGTAAAACTGAAAAATAATACTTACGCAATTTCGTGACATTTTTCGTTCTGTCAGACCGCTTTGCCAGTCATTCCAACACTCAATTTTTCAAGAAACTCAAAATAAGAATATAATTTGTACTTTACTGAAAAAATTCAAATGAATGTGCATTGTTAGTTTAATATACATATGCTGATATTAATTCCTCAAGATCTTAATTTATTTTTGTTTTCCTGAAGCTATACAAGTGAAAACATTGAAAAGAATCTTTAAAGTTGAGTTCAAATCATTTTCTTGCTTTTAGAAGACGTAGGGGGTTTATACCCTAACTCGTATTAATTTCTGCTTGTTTTGAGTTTGAATCTGTTATTTACTTTAGCTTCTGTTCGTTTTGGGTTGCATTTATTTATTGATGCTGATTTGTGGTGGTTGTATGCTTGGTATATTATTTGATTCTATTTTTGTTCAGTTTTGGTTTAGTGGAGTTCTTTACTTTTATCGAAAAACTTATTTTGTGAAAACATTTTTTAATTAATTTGTGTTCGTTTTGTATTGACATAGTTTTCTTCAACGAAAAAGAAAATAATAGTTTAAATCTCTCCGGTTTTCCTTTAAGGATTCATAGTTTGGCCTGCTATTTATATGCTGGAAAAACTTATTCAGCAATTTTTAACAACATAAACTCTTTTGAAAGTCATCACACAAATAATAGTGTTTAATTTAGTCAGATACGTCCTCTAGTTGACCTGATAAATTAAAGTTATTACCATTCCCAAAAAAGTGTATTTATATGGTCTTTCACAGCCTGAATACAATTACACTCTTTTGATTTAGTAATATTTTAGGAGCAGAAGTAGTAATTGAATTAGCCCCCAAAATTTGAACTTAATACCCTTAGTCCTTCTTGGTATATTGCTGAGATGTCTTATTGGCAACAAGCAACAAACAGTGTGTTTTGATTTAATTTTAAATCAACATTTAGTTTTTAAGCATAATGGGCAAATTACATAACTGTGGGGGGTTGACCAACCCAGTAACCCTAGAGATATAGTTACTAAACCATTCAGCTATGCTGAACAAAATGGCCGTTTTAAAGTTCTAATTGGAAGTGTCTGGAAAATTATGAGCTAAAGAGGAGAGATGATTGGTCTCCAATCATTTTCGACTCTTAATAGGGCACTAGAACTTTTAATTTTCAATAAAATTAGCTCCTTTAAAATATCAATGATATTACTAGCTATGGTAGAGTATTGCTGCCTATGTCCTTATATGTCCTATAGTGCTTGTATACCCTTTTAATAGGATTTTCGTTTAATTGAAATTCCTAAACATTCCCAAAAAGTTTCAACATAATGCCATTATTGTCGTTAGTTACAGTAACCGTAGAGGCAGCATTAAATGATTACACGCAGTGTCTTCTGGCTAGCTAAAAATCCACAACCTATGAAGGTATGAAGGTGAAATTTGCAGAGAATATTTCTGTTGTACGGATGACAACCTGTCATCCGTATGCAGGTTGTCAAAAGGGCACATCAGCAATATCTTAGGAACAGTTTTGTGTGTGAAATTAAAACTTACAACGCTTGTTGTGGGGGATGTTGAACTAACCAAAAGACAACATTTGCATCATAACACTAATGCTTCTACTCCTACAACTACTGCTACAATTACTATTACTACTACCACTACTACTGCTACTAAAGCTAAGACTATTACTATTAACTGTACTTCTACTGCTACTACTATATTTACTGGTGCTTCTACTACAACTAACAAATCTAAGGGTATTAAGGAGAAAATTTTGGGCAATATTGTAACTGTATTGAAATAATTCTAAACACACTATGCCCATATAGGTTGTCAAAAGGACGTATTAGCAATGTTTCAGGACCGGTTGATGGTATTAAGTTAAAAATTTCATCGTGTGTTGAAAAAAGGTGTTATCCGCATACCGCTACTAATACTACAACTGCTACTACAACTATTGCTACGCATAATTACTGAACCTTTCAACAATGCAGGAAAAATTGATGATTCAAAACTTTGTTTAAATATTTGTTATAGGAAATGATTGGCGTGTTGGGGGGGGGGGAGGTTTCTCTCAAATTACTTTAACTCTTAAAAAGAGCAATATAACTTCCAATTTAAAATCAAATGAGACCCATCTGAATTTAATACGACCACCAATTCCATAGAAACCTAAAGCCCTTGCCCAATTCCATAACTTAAAGCCCTTGCCCCAGGGCTCGGGAGGGTTGTGTCAACCCTGGAAGTATTGCTATATGTTATTTGGACTATTTAAAACAAAATTGCCATCGCACAGTTTCAATCAGAGACATTTGGTGAAAAGAGGGGTAGTTGGGTGGGGGGGGGGTACTGCTTGACCTCCATCACTATTGAATCTTAAAAGGGAACTAGAATTTCCAATTTCAACCAAATGAGCCACCTCTAAAGCTTATAAAACCATCCCTAATAAATGCCCCAAGGGCACAATTTACAACCTTCGTCCTCAAGCTCTGGTGGTTTGTATCAACCTCAAAGGCCTTTTTATATGATATTTGGACTACTTTGAATAAAAGGACTCTCTCAAAATATATATTGGATACATCTCAGGAAAACACACTGTGTTTGTGTGTGTGTGTGTGTCGGGGGCGGGGAGGGGGTAGCTGCGATCTGATCACTTTGAATCTTAAAAAGGGCACTAGTACTTATTATTACTACACCAATGAGTCCCCTCCACAGCATATACGACCATAATTTTTATCAGAACCTATTATGCCCCAAGGGCATAACTTACAACCCTTTCCCTGAGATCTGTAGGAGGGGGGTGGCTGTCTTCCTCACGGACATGATTTCCAAAACCTTTAACTACGATGAATAAAATTGTTATCTCCAAATTTCGAATGGAGGTATTAAGGCAAATGCTGAGTTTGGAGGGGGGGGAGGATGATGGAGCGACATTAAAACCTAAAAACGAACAGATATTATTCCGTATATGAAAGGGGATGCCCCCTCCTCAACGTGTCGCTCTTTACGCTAAATTTTGACTCTTTCTCACAACTCCATTTTTAAAACAATAAAAAACTTTAGCGTAAAGAGCAAGGCGTTGAAGAGAAGACAGCCCCATTCATATACGGAAGGATTTCTGTTTGTTTTATTGATGATTTCTGTTTGATGATTTCTGTTCCTTACTTTCAGTTAAAAAAAAACTTGTTTTTTATTTAATGTAAACATAGGGCAAAGTTCACAACTTGCATCCCTTCCCCCGGGGACAGTGGGGGATTAAGTTATCATCAAAGACATAGTTATTGTGTTTTTCGACCATGCTAAACAAAATGGCCATTTCAAATTTTGATCGGGTGCCTTTGGGAAAAAAATGAGCGTGGGAGGGTGCCTAATTGTCCTCCATTTCTTTGGTCACTTAAAAAGGGCAATAAAACTTTTAATTTCCGTTCGAATGAGCCCTCCCTTTATATTTTAGGACCACTGGGTTGATACGATCACCCCTGGGGTAAAAAGCAAACAAACACGCATCGTGATCTTTCTTCTGGCAAACAATACAAAATTCCACACTTTTGCAGATAGGATCTTGAAACTTCTATATTAGGGTTCTCTAATACGGTGAATCTGATGGTATGATTTTCATTAAAGTTCTATGAATTTTAGGGGGTGTTTCCCCCTTTTTTCGAAATAAGGCAAATTTTCTAAGGCGCGTAATTTAATGAAACGAACTTGATGGGTAAAACTATATTTGATGAAACTTATATATTTGAAATCAGCATAAGCTAATTCTTTTGATGTGTCTATTAGTATCAAAATTCTGTTTTTTAGAGTTTTGGGTACTATCGAGCCGGGTCGCTCCTAACTTGCAGTTTGTTACCACGAACTGTTTGATGGTGCTTGAGTAGATTGCATCAGCAAGTCACAGGCAAACGAAAGGCTACAAGAATCAAAAATGATTAATTTGTTATTTAATTTGTTATGTTCTAAATGCACAAGTTATAAGTAAAAGTAATTGTAAGTTTATAACTATCCTCGTCACATGGCATTCCTTTTGGGTCGGAAGTGGATGGAAAAGAGCAAAGTATACACCAAATATCACCAATTTTGCATAAAATGTATCCCAGATTGTCCATTTTTCTTATCTAGTTTTTTTTTTGTATCCCATATCCCACTACTTGAAGCCAAGTAGAGCCGAGGTCTTCATTAAATAAGAGAATCCTTTGTGCCTCCCAGAATTGTGGGTGTTCTTTGGAATTGGGTTGAACTGTTACTAAGCTTTAGAGAGATTTTAGAAAAAAAAACTATTCGTAAAAGAATAAGTATAAACTGAGATGAAGGAGAAAACAGACTACCTTCTATGTGATACAGAATGTGGATTACATCCTAGAAGTACTGAAATTTTGCCGAGGCCGAAAACATTTTACCTGAGGTTGCAAAAGTTGAAGCCAACTTTTCAATAATTGTTACACACAATTTCAGTAAGTGTCACCAACAATTCACAAAAAGGTAGAGTTGTAAGAATAAGAAACTGTGCCTAGAATTACAAAAATGGAGTAATCAAATTTCACTTTGGACCTTTTCATCGAAAGCTATTGGGTATACTTACGCACAGGAAAAACCTGTGCGTAATCAAAAGCTTTTCATCGAAAGCTATTGGGTATACTTACGCACAGGAAAAATACGGGGAATTCCAAGTAAAATGTGCTAAAATGAACGTGTATTCACGGTCTTAGCTCTAAGGAGGAACTTCTTTTAAGGCATTAAACTCCTGTTTTAATTTTTTCGAAATTTGTTTCGAAAGCTGGATCGTATCTACACACAGGGAGAATGCAATGAATTCAATTAATGAAAACGTAGGGGGAGGGGTTGCAGATACTTATTCTCAAAATCTAAGAAAGAGGGGCAATCTTTCTTAATTTTCGTTGAATATAACAAAAAACAAAACATTTTCAATAGAAATGCCCCAAAAGAGCTTTTTTCAATCTAGAGAGAGAGGAAAAGATTTAAGGGGTAAATTGCACCTCCAGTTCCCCTACGATTGACGTGCCTGGGAGGAAATCAAAATTTTCAAGTTAAATCAAACTAAACCCCGCAAGAAATCACATGCTTGGTTCCAAGAACACTTCACTTTATGCAGCAGGTCCCTATAAAAAGTTTCATTGCACTTGCACAAGAAGCTTTCTTTTATGGGTGAGCTTCAAATTTGTTGAAATGAAAACTGGGTTTTATCATGATCCTAATGGTCCTCATTCCTGGACCCCCCCCCCACTAAGCACATGCCCTAGTGTTTGTACACAAAATAATATTAATACAAAATCTGTGTATACAGCTTTTAGTATATTGATAGTTTGGCCCTATTTTTTTCCCCTCTAAAATTTGCTTTGAAGAGATTCTTAGAACTATTTTGTCGATTTGGCTGCAAAAGTGTTGCTTGTGGAGTGTCCTGGGTGTGTTGAATTTGGGCTATTTAATAGAAACGATAAACATCAGCTTAACCTGGTAACTGAAGTCGTGATTGGAAGTCTATAGCCTTGAAAAATCCAAGAAGTGTAGCTCTTCTCCATCTCTCTGAAACTATGCAATTAAATTAGAAATTTGCATTTTATGCATACAGAACGAGTAACAAAACAAATAAAAAGGACAGAAATTTTGCTAATTTTTGCCAGTTCTTTCTTGGTATAAGCACACATAACAATCGCGGTAGAAACAAATAGAAATAGGTTCACGCAGCCAAAACTGTAGGGACTAGGGATTTTACGATATTTGTAATCTTTTGGTTGAGAGCCACGTATGTGAGACTAAAGTATTAATATTAGTCTGTTTCAACTTGACACTCCCCATATCCTCCCTTCGTGTAAACGTAACCCATAGCTTTCGCAAAATTTTGAACAGAGATCTAATACCTAAGGAAAAGTACATTTTTTCGATCTAAGTACGTGAATCCTCTAGATTAGGAAATGCTTCCCTAAGCATGCGCAGATATGACCGAGCAGCTTTGTTAGATCCAGTTTTCTAATTCTCGGTTAAAGTTTTTTATACGTGTACGATTATTTTTTCTTTTACTGGGAATTTCGGCCACTTTTCTTGCAAGCTGAGCTTTATTTTGTGTATTCGTGCGAGGGGCTAATAACTGACCATTGCAGGTGTCCCTTCCTTCGTGCCTCCGTGCCTCCGGCACACCTGAAACAGCGTGTTCCTGGAAGCGAAGGAACACATTTTTATCTTTGGCTTATGGAAAGCGTACGGCGCGTTTTTTACGACGGCAAACTTTCTCCTCTTGAGAGGTTATCTTTACTTGGTCGTGTTGTTTACTGCTTTCGACATTGAAGATCCTGGGTCCTAAAAAGTGGACATTATGCTTTGAACGAGAATTTTATTACCACAAACCTTTACCATTGCCTAGAGATAAATATGCATTCCCTAGTGCTTCTCATTCGTCGATTCAAACGGCTTGGGCTCGAACGTCCTTTCAAACTCTCCGACGTGAATAGCCAACCGTGTGAAGATTTTTTAGGAAGATGCGGTCTCAAACCAGTTCTTACAGTACTGTAATAAACTTTTCGTTCCTCCAACTTCTACGTCGAATTCGTCGATATGAAAGTATAACGGATTTTGAAGCTCAATATTCTAATGAACAGTTGTTGCTTGTGGAAAACAGAAGGTTTACTGCGTGGATCAAAATTTGTTTCCAGAAATTGATGAAAAAGAGCTGGCACAAATGGATGCAGAAATCGCCAAGTTGACTGGAGAAATAAAGAAAGAAGATCTAGAGTCAAAGAAAGTTGACCAACAGTTGAAAGAGTTGAATTCAACTTTGACTACTGAAGAGGCTAAGAAAAGTCTGAATGAGGTAACTCCCTATAAAGAAAGAATCATTCCTCAGAGCAATAGCTAGAGGTTACAACGGTTTCAGTTGGGGGGGGGGGTACTCTGCCCCTATATTCTTTGTCTTCCTAGATTTTGAAAAAATATGTTGTTTTGCTATTTTCAGTAAAAAAAATCGAAGAGTCAACAAAATTGCCCACCCCTCTAGATCTTAGAAACGACGTTATTTGGTATTTTCATTAAAAAATCCTGGCCCAAGGCCAATCGAGTTAGATCCATTGGGGTTGTGTCTGTCAGTTCCGTTTTTTTTGCCCGGGGACGATGAAATCAAGCTCGAGCTAGGGCGAGCTCGTATTGAAAGCCAGCGAATAATGAAAGCCTCGATACCCGACGACGTACTTTCTGCTTTCGGTCACCAAGTACCGAATGTTCGTCTTTCTGTACTTCACAACAGTGACTCAGACGATGACTCAGAGGAAAATACTCTGTCCGAAAAGCAGGAAAAGGCTTCCGCGACTGACACTGAATCGGGCTCGAAAAGTGACGGCATCTTTGAAGATTTGCCAGTGATTGCTCACTGTGTGAAACACCAAGTTGAGAAAAATTGGGTTAGTGGGCCTGTGACAAACATGAAGAATTCTAGGTTTTGTCTTGTCAAGACTTCTGACGGCTCCATAACACCATTAAAAAAATCCACGCTGTTGTGGCTTCTGAGGGAAAGCTCTGAGAAGCTGAGTAGTGACCGATTAAAACGGATGATGGTCCAGGGCCGACGAGTAGGACTACTTGAGTCGCCACAAACCAATGCAGAGTTCGGTGTGAAATCTGAATTGCGCATCGATAAATGGTACGTTTACGGACCGGTTGGCAGGGGAAAGAGAGCATTAGTTGGGCGGGTCATACAGTTTGGCTACTTGTCTGGGCGAAGATGCCACTCTGTTGACACGCAGAATATGACGATGCCGTTCCCTGACGACATAGAAATTCTGTGCCAGTGGTTCCGGCTGAATGCTGATCTCACATTAACTGCCGCATTGGTAGACTAGGGTTACTGTAACTCCATCCTGTATATCATGCATTCAGCATTACCCGTTTCTATGGAAATCGGCACCAACCTTGTCTTTTGCTTTGACTCAGACGTCTTCACAAAGCTGAATTCATTTATCCAGAAGAAAGGGTTCCGCTTTTTTGATGTCTCGTCAGCGATGCAATCATCATGCTAAAAATGGCACCTAAACCCAAAACTGACCTCAAGACCATAACCACCACCATCGCCATGTTATGTGTGTCAACAAAAGGAATTTTGTTTAACATTTTTCAGAGGTAGTTGTTATTTTTCCCCCTCCCCTCCTCCTCTCCACTCGGTGATATTTTAATACAAAAACATATATTACAACTTTATACATTATCATATCACCTAAACTTCAAAAAAAAAATTTATTTTATACCAGTCAATGTATTAGCGGACATGAAGGCACACTACCATTTAACTTTTTTCTTGCCAAATATCTATCGCTCCCCCCGTTCCAGGGTGTCCTTCCCCCTCTAAGAAACGCTTTTCCGGTGGCATTTTTACTTCTATTTCTTAAAATTCATATCCTTCAATTTTCACTAATACGAATTCGAATTTTAAAGGTGGTCTTCCAAAAGGCTTACTCTTACAACTTTAAAATTTTTTAACACAAAAAAAAAACTATTTGCTCTCCCGTAGACTCCGTCCACAAGAAACCCATTCTTGCGGTGGCATTTTTTCCTTCTTTTTTTCTTTTTTTCAGTCCTTTTTACGACCAACCTTAATCAACAAAAAAAAACAAAATACAACCAACCCATCAACAAAGAAACCAAAAAAACCTTAATACCGACGTGCATGAGGGCACAGAACTGAACAGAATCTTGAACCATGTCTCCTACGGACGAGGAGGCCACCCACGGCGGGGCTGGTCCTTCCAGCTTAATTGCGTGCGCCTTTCGTCCTCCATTCGCTTGAGTTCTTGATATAATTTTACGAGTCTCGAATGCATTCCGAGATCTAGGGCAGCGGAACCGATGAATACCATCGGAAAACTTGTTATGCTCAGTAGAAGACTTAGTAGTAGAAGACTTAGTGTTTATACTTGTGCTGACCGAGTTTAGTTTGATTTACTGAAGCTCATTTGTCCAGTTTCTTAGGTTTTGTCATTTGAGCTGTGATTATCGAGATGATTACTAAAACGTACCAATAAATATCTGAGAAACTAGTTATTTTTTTTTAGTTGGTTGCTTTACTTAGCGCTTTTTACTAATAACTTGGTAGTAACAGTTTTTCTGGCTGTTACTTTACAGTTTTCTCTTCAAATACTCAAAGGCCTGGGTTTAATACCAAGAAAGTTGGATTCTAAGTAGATTCTCGAAAAAGGGATCTGTGTTTCTTCCGGATTCTTTCGTGTCAAAGCAGCAGATTCCATTTTTTTTAGTACAATTAAGAATCCGAGATCCAAGGGTGCGTCTTGGCACAACCACTAAACAGAAAAGCAGGTATCATAAAAAGGAAAGGGACGTGTGAAGACGTGATAAAAGGCAACTTTTACCGCTGGCCAAGCCATATTGAATAGGGCTACGAAGCGTGACGTTAATTCTTGGGCGGGAAATTCAAATAACGGTGAAACGTGGATGCGTAGACACGTTTTTTCAGAACTTTGGCGAATTGTTTTGGCCTAAAATATTTGTCGTAGATCCTACTAATCCACCAGAACGTTTTCACGTCGAAATAATACTAGGAATATTGACAATCAGTTGTTAGTTACAACTAGAAACCACGTTTCAAGGTACTTTGAATTTCGCACCTTGCTTTTTACGTCATCACCGCGCAGCCCTATGTTGTATAACTTAAAAACCGTGTTCCGGGATTTTTTTGAAATTTCGGGATTTTTTTTAAAGAAAAATCGGAATTTTATCTTTGAGCTGGTGGCAACGCTGCATGTGTAATAGGAAAAAGTGACATCATCAGTGTCATCGTAGGGTTACCTAGTTTTTGCATGGATATCAACAACTTGCTGTCCTCCGTTTTTCTTCTTTAGGTACATATCAGTTGTTTTCAGTCTTGGGGGTTCTTTCCCTGGCCAAATAAACCCGTAAATGATTTTTTCCAAGTTTTAAAAGATCGCTTTTGAAGGTGCTGAAATATTCGACAGATACCGAATAACAGGCAAGCTGTATATATTTACATATTGCGCCCTTTGGAATATGCCTCCGGCGTGCCTCCGGAGGCATGCCTCCCGTGTGCCTCCGTGCCTCATGCCTCCAGGTGTCCCTCAAAATGCCCAGTTGTTAACCCCTCGTATTCGTGGTGACACTTTTTGCTATCTCGGCTCCAATTTGTGCAAGCTCGGGTACAAGGTTTTTGGCAACATTTCGGTATTTCTGAGTAGCCTCTTTTTTATAGAGATCTTGCCTCCAAGATTTTCATTCTCGGCTCCAAATCATGGAGGTTTGGGCCCACAAGAAATTTATGTATCAAAAAAGTAATCTCGGCCATTCTTGTACATTTTCGACTTCTTTTTGTCTGATTTTGAACCAAAAGACATACCTTTTATAGTATTGTTGAAAGTTGAGGGATTAATAGCTTTTGTTGCATTCCTTTGAAAAATTTTGTGCACCAATTTCAACCGAATCGTGCGTATACCAATAATTGCGCATAATGCGTATTCTACCTTTTTCAGCCAATGAGAATAACGCGTCATTTGTTTCTCAAAACGTATCTGAGATCACCTTTCTGATTTTTTCTGTCGATATTGCTTTCGAGCTTGAAAAATGGAAGCAATGGTTGGCTTTAGACACGAGAGGGTGAGAAAGGATTCAGGGTAGAAAGGAGGAACCGGTGATAGGAAGGGTTAAGCCTGGAGGCAAAGAGCAAGTACCTAGGACAAGAACACAACTAAAAAGAAAAAAAAACTTTTTCGCCTGCTGATAAATGGTCTGCGTTGCGCAGGCACCGATCTCCTTTCCGATACCTTCGGCCGGGAGTGCGATGCGTGGTTGGGGGCAAATCATCCGACGCTTCCCGTGTTTTACCCCCAGATTTCGACAAGTATCCATTTAGAGCTGGGTCGACTCTGGTAAAGCTTAAAGGGTCACACCATTAATCCACGTTCCAAACAAAATGACCAGCGACAAGGAGACTTTAACCCCTGACATCAGGGTTTCAAGTCAGGAGCGCTAACCACTTGGCTAGGACGGCTCATGAGCACAGTAGATAAAGAATTGGGGTTACTCCTGATTGGTTAAAATCCCGCTTGTCATAATGCTTTTATCGATAATTTTTTCCTTTATTATAGGTAGCCTACACAATAAAGATAATAAATAGATTTACACGACCAATAATAATTGTTCCTCATTAACAGGCTGTCAGACTTTATTTCCATTAAATCTTATGGTTTTAAAATTAAACAATTTTGACTCCCAAAATCGTTTTGGTTTAAGAAAAGACGAAAGTGAGTCTCACAAATTCTTACTTTTTGAACTTGTATAAACAGTGTGTACGCGCAGGAGTATATAAGAAAATCAAAATGTTTCATCAATCATAAAAATAATCTAAATACGATAAATTGATGTTTTGAATTTATTGAAAACAAAAATAATAAAAAAAACAAACCATGGAAATGAGCGACTTTCCACATTTCTTGATACCAAAGTGTTTTTAGCCAGCGATAAAACAAAATTTTTACATAACTAAGTAATCATTGATCAACAGGATCATTTAAATATGAGAAAAGATAAAAGCCAGGTCTAAAAATCCCACCCTATTTGATTGGATGGCACTATGAAATAAATATTTTTCTTTTAAAAAGAAATAAAATATATGGACCGAATTTACATGCGCTGCAGTTCAGCATCAGATCAAATTTGAAATCACCGTAGGGAACTGGTTTTCTTATAAATCTCTCACTGTAATATGTACACACCATCACAGTTTAAGCATGATATAGCACACTTGTTTTTGCTCAACACACTAAGCTTATTGATGACAAGAAAAACCGATTCAATTTAATCTGCTCCTCCAACTCCAGACGAATTATATTTGACTCAACCAGGTCAGAAAAAATCTATAAAAAAGTGACTATGTATAAAAAATTAATGAGATGGCATGAGTTATGAGTCTACCCATAAGAAAGGTTTGTTCACCATTGTAAGGGAGACTGCACTGAGCAGCTTATATATGCTTTGTCACGCAACTTATAATTTTATTGCAAAGCTTGAAACATGTCGGGGAGCGACAATCTCAATGGGTTTTTAAAATACTAAAGTCTTGACTGAAGTTGAATCGTGATTCTGAATTTGGAAAACGTCATGGTGGTCCGTAGTTTATAGCTAATGTTGACACTCTATAATTGTCAAAAAAAGGAATAAACTTAATATTATAATACAACCGCCAACTATGGAAGACAATAAAAGTCATAAGCTGTTACGGCTGATTGATTTTTTTGTTCTTGTGATTGCAAATTATAGTAAGTGTATGCACAAAATATAAAAGTCGCCTTGACAAGCGTAAAATATATGAAAAGTTTTGTTTTATTGATGTTTAAACTAGTTTTATACGAATTGAAATGAATGGAACGAGTTATATTAAATGGCAAATGAAGAAGAATAGTCAATTATATGAACAAAATATTATGGAAGCGAAGAGAATTTGTTAATTTATTTTCGTGCGTTTTATATTTTACGGGAGCACAACGTCAAATGGTGCAACTTGGAGGGAAATTACACTATCAAAGTGTATTTATTTTCGTGCGTTTTTTATTCTAAGGGAGCACAACGTCAAAAGTTTCAAGGGAAATTACACTATCAAATTGATTAGTTCGAAGAACCTTGAAGCTGAAGTTACAGTATTTTATCATAGGCAGAGCAATACCTCTGCCTAAGTAAAGAACCAAATGGACATAATTTGCTAAAAAAAAATTTCTTTTCCCCAAGGCACTTCGTGTGGAAGAAGTTGTCTGAGAAGCTTCAGAAGGGTTCATTTGACTGGAAATTTGATTGGAAATGATTGGAAATTGATTGGAAATAGAAAGTTCTAGTGCCAAATTTAAAATTCAAAAACGAATCAAGGCCAACCAGCCCACCTCTCACATACCTTTTCCCCCAAATTTATCACATAAAAATTTCAAGATAGTTATTTTGTTCAGCATAGACAAAGGTCTAATAACTATGCTTTTGGGGCTACATTTTCCCTCACAACCCTCGGGGCCAGGGCTGTAAGGTATGAAATTCGCCCATTATTTACATACAGTAATTGTTACTAGGAAAGGGGGCCATGTTTGACTTTTTTGTGTCCAGAAAAGCCAAGGGCATTCAGGTGAAGTTATCATGGATTATTGAGGGAAGTGCTGAACTAAATCAAAACACACTATGTCCATGCAGGTTGTCCAAAGGGTTTATCTCAGGAATTGCTTAGGGTATTAATTTTTAACTTTTAGGGGTTGATGAGGAGAATAATCAATTGACTTCAATGAAATGTGTGCACGCTGCTGCAACAACAACAAAAACTACTACTACTACTGCTACTAATACTAATACTACTACTACCACTAATACTGCTACTACTAAAACTACTACTTCCATTGCAACTGCTGCTAATGCTAAGGGTATTAAGGTGAAAATTTCAGAGAATGTTGAAGGGGAAGTTGAACTAAATCAAAACATACCATGTGCAAACAGATTGTTCAAAGGGTTTATCAGCAATATCATTGGAACTACTTAAAGCAATAAGTTAAGAACTTTAAGAACTTTAAAGACATGATGAAGGGGGTGTTCAGCTGAGCAAAAGGAAATATGGGCATACTACTACAGCTAATTCTGTTACTGCTACTACAGCTAATTCTGTTACTGCTACTACTGCTGCTGCTACTACTATCACTGCTGTTTCAACTGCTACTACTACAACGACTACTACTACTGAAGCTAAGGGTTTGAAGGTGAAAATTATAGGGAATATGGAGGGGGAATTTAAATTAAATTAAAACATTCTATGTGCATACAGGTTGTCAAAAAGAGTATCAACAATATCTTAGGAATGGATTGGAGTATTAAGTTGAAAGTTAGAGGGTATTTATGGGGGATGTTGAACTAACCAAAAGGCAATATTTGCATGCTACTACTACTACTACTTCTACCTTTAATACTACTAATACTAATACTACTGCTACTAATGTTGCTGCTGCTGCGACTACTACTATTAAAGCTAAGGGTATTAGGATGAGAATTTCAGGGGATGCTTAGAGGATGTTGATCTAAATCAAAACGAACTATGTGAATGCAGGTTGTCAAAAGAGTGCATTAGAAATTTCTTAGGAACGGCTTAGCTTATTAAGTTGAAACTTCTGGGGCAGTGATGAGGGGGATGTTAAAGTGACAATAGGAAATATCTGCATACTACTTCTGCTACTAATCCGAGGTGCTACTACTATTGCTACTACTACTAATACAACTACTACTCCTGCTAATACTATTATGACTCCTACTAATACTAAGGCTACTAATACTATTATTACTTCTATTGTAATACTGCTAAGGCTAAGAGTATTAAGGGGGAAAATTCAGGAAATATTGAAACCCGAGGAATGTAAATTAACAATAAGTGAAAATGAACAACCAAGACCAACAAATGTGATAAAACCAATCTGTGTCTTAAATAATGATGAGCGAAAATGAAGAAAAAATAAATATGCGGTTAGAATACTTGCAACAACGACAATTGTAACGAGTCAAAAACGAAAGTGAAGAGCAAAGAAATAAGCGGTTGAAAGGTAAGTGGGAGCGAAAATTACAACGAGTCAAAAAAGAAAGTGAAGAACAAAAAAAAACAAGGAGTAAAAAATAATGAGGCTCCAGGTGCTGATAGGATGGTAAATGAGTTTCTTAAATATGGTGGCTCTGAGGTTAGAAATAAGTTCCTGAAGATTATGAATATGATTTTTGAAAAAGGGGAAGTACCTGACGATTTTAGGAAAACTTTAATTAAGCCACTTTATAAGAAAGGTGATAAAAGTGAGTGTGGTAATTATTGAGGCATTAGTCTGGTCTCTGTAGGTAGCAAATTACTTAGTAATATGACACTTTTTAGAATAAGGGATGCCGTATACAAAGCTTTAAGAGAATTACAGCATGGTTTTATGAATAACAGAGGATATGTACACCAAATTCTCACTTTTAGGCTAATAATTGAGAAGTGATTGGGCGTTCAAACATCTTTAATCCTTAGGTTTACAGACTTTGAACAAACGTTTGATTCTGTTGATAGAATAGCTTTAGTAAAGGTTTTATCCTTGTATGGTATACCAGACAAAGACATTAAAGTGAGTAGTGGTATGTAGGAGAATAACACTGCTGAGGTTAAGGTAGGAAATGAGGTTAGCGGCTGGTCGTGTATTAAATCAGGAGTTGACCAGGGTTGTGTTCTATCCCCCTTTACATGGATTATTTCGATGGACTTTGTCTTAAGGAGCACAGGAAAGGTAATGGGAGACCACGGAATCAAACGGGAAGGAAAAAGTCTCCTGGACTTAGATTATGCTGATGATTTAAGCATCCTAGATGAAAGTGTGAGTAAAATGAATGAACTTTTAGAGGTTTAGAGAGTTCAGGGTGCTAGAATAGGTTTGAACATTATTGTTAAGAAGACTAAGTCACTAAGGCTAGGAATAAGTGAAGATGAAAAGGTGACGTTGGTAATGAAAAGATTGATCAGGTGGGCAGCGTCACTTACCTTGGTAGTATTATTAGTAAAGATGGTGGGTGCAGTGAAGATATAAAAAGTAAAATATCCAAGGCGCAGGGTGTTTTTTCACAGTTAAAAAAAGTTTGCAAGAATTGGAAGATAAGTCTGCAAACCAAAATTAGAATATTAGCTACAGTGATGACAGTGGTCAAATATGGCTCTGAAGCATGGGCGCTCCAAAAGGCGGATGAAGATTTGCTAGATGTTTTCCAGAGATATTGTTTAAGGATTGTTCTGGGTACCCGGCTGACTGACCGTATTTCAAACAATAGGCTGTATGAAAAATTTGGTTCAATACCGCTCTCTAGGGCTATAATGAAAGAAAGGTTGAGGGGGCTAGGGCACGTTTTGCTGATGAAAGATGACAGACTGCCGAAGATTGTTCTTTTCGGCTAACCGTCTAGGGCTAAACGGAAAGCAGGTCGTCCTCGTCTGGGATGGGAGGAGGTCATTAAGAAAGATTTAAAGGAAATGGGAACCTCGTGGGAGGGTGTAAAAAGGGAGGTTTTGAATAGATTGGGATGGAGAAGGAGCGTGCGTAGCTGTGTTGGCCTCAGGTGGCTTGGAGATGCGGTGAGTTGTTAGTGGTAGTAGTAGGGTTAGCAGGCTACCGCGAGATTACAGAAAGATTCTTAATGACTCATTTAAAAGATACTGTTCATACCTACCTGCCTCTTCTCAATTCACCTGAATAACTCAATCTTAAAGTGCCATATAGCATGAAAAACGTTTTGGTGTCACGTTTTGGGTCACGTCACTAAAAACGTTTGGTGTGGTTCGTTTTGGTGTCATTCCTTAGCATGAAAAACTTTTTGGTGTCACGTCACGAAAAACGTTTGGTGTGGTTCGTTTTGGTGTCATTCCTTAAGCTGAAAAACTAGGATGCACAGCAAGGGTACTATTGTAATCTTCAGGGTTGACAACCCTTAAGTAAAGGTTCAAAATAATTCCTTGTTTACTCCCCCTCCCAGCTCTCTTTGTAAGTGGAAACAAAAAAACACACTTAACAAATAACTTCCCAATAAAAAATTCATTTACTTGATGACTATTTTCATAAAAGGGTTTGTTTGGGGGAGGGGGCAAATTATTATCAGAAATACCGGTGACAACATACCCCTCGAATTAATTAACTATGAAACAAAGTTATGGATGTTTTGTGGGCTGCTCAAGGGAGGTAGGAAGCAAAACCTTTATTTAATGTCCTATTTTAACAAAAACTCACGTTAACTTCTTTAGTTTCATTACCCAAGAAAGAAAAAAGATTTTTGTAAAAATTATTGCGAATATTTAAAGGAACAATTGATAGTAAATGAATTAAAGTCAAGTTGCCATCAAGCCATTGGCTAATTGGATACAAAGCCAAGACAGGTAGTCTGAGTGAGAGGCAGCAAAGCTGGCATAAGCCTTTTTCAGTATTGTATAAAGAATGATGTCATTTTCACTTGTTGATATGATTTTGTCTATCATCCATCCATCCTAGGGTAGAACTAAGGTAAATAGCCAGCCATAGAACTAACGGATGATCAAGATTTTTGGTTTGACTAATGACGGACAATGTCGAATATACTTGTATGCAAAAGGAGAGGGATGGGGGGTTGAATTTGCTTGGACTCACAGGCGAACAAGTGACCTAAACCTTATAGGCTTGCCCGCTTAGACAGGCGGACTACCGTGTTTTAGGATTGACACATGACAGACAAGTCCCCTCGAATCGCAGGCGAACGGGTAGACCTAGAGTTTTCCAAGTGTTTTGGTAAACGGCTTGGGCAAACGGCGGGAGTACCTATGACTCCAATTATACAAACACTTTTGGGTTAGCTTTTGGAGAGGCACGCCCACCCAGAATCTTAGGTAGGTTGATCAAATTTTAGAATTGACACATGACCGTTAAGTCGCCTTGAAATGTAGGCAAATAAGCGTCCAGTCCATATCTTAACAGGGCTCACCTGCCTGTCTAGAGTGTCAGGCCAGGTTTAGCACCCAATTCATAAGCTCAAACTGTTGAGCTAACAAAAAATAAATGAAATATTGGATTGACCGAAAAGTCGCCTGAGCTCACAAGCCAACAAGCACCCATAGCCTAATAGGGGGCCCCACCTGCCTAGAGTGTGAGGCAAGTGACCCAACTGTAAGGCAAGTGACCCAAAAATTAATTAAAAAACAAAGTCTTTCGGATGGAAGTAAAAAACGAAGCAGTGACATCAATTGAGATGGCTAGACTCGTTCAGCGCTCTCTCCAAGATTTTGAAAAATTCTTATTTTGGGGGTATTTTTCGTTGAAAAATGCCTTTTTATATTCTCAATGATCTTTTTTAAACGACATTTTTGTCCACCCCCCCCCCCTAAGATTCCGAAAATATCTTTCGTTACCTCTAGGTTTTCGTGAATCTATGCCACTGGATTGAAGTTGAAACTTATACTAAACAAAATAATTGCTTTGTAAGGTTACGATATATATATATATATATATATATATATATATATATATATATATATATATATATATATATATATATATATATATATATATATATATATATATATATATATATATATATATATATATATATATATATATATATATATATATATGTTTTGTTGCTTGAGCTACAAAACTAGCTCAAGCAAATTGACTAGTGATATTTTCTGACATTTGCATAATTCCGAAGTTTGTTATTTTGCAAGCCTACAATGTGTTCATGGGCACCCATAAGGTGGGCACCCATAAGGTGGGGGGCAAGGGGGGTGTCCCCTCTGGCTGAATGATGGTGTCATGCATTTGTATTAATTTAAAAAAACTTTCCACAGAATAAGTTTTCAAAGAAAAGTAAAGAGCTCTATTAAGCCAAAAATGGGTAGAAATAGAGTCAAATAATCTTCCAAGCGTAAAACTACCGCAAATCACTATCAACAATTAAATGAAACTCAAAACGAACATACATTATAATAAATAGCCGAGTCAACTCAAAAAGAGCAAAAATTAACATTATTAGGGCTGACAAACCCCATGCCTTCTCAAGACCAGAACATAACTTAGGCTTTACTGAAAAAAATAAAAAAATTTTAAAAATGGCCGTGGATTGTCAGTTTAATTTATCTATACTGATATTTATTCCTTAAAATAAAAAATGGGTAAATAAACGTGAGTAAAAAAGTTTTTTACTTATTTAAGTAAAAAAAGTCAAAAAATTTAAACATATTTTGTTTTCAGTAAAGCGCAAATTATATTCTGGTCTTGAGAAGGCATGGGGGTTATCAGCCCTACTAATGTTAATTTTTGCTCGTTTCGAGTTTGACTCCGCTATTTATTCTTATTTCTGTTCATTTTGAGTTTCATTTATATATTGATAGTGATTTGTGGTAGTTTTACGCTTGGATATATTACTTGACCTCATTTCTGTGCATTTTTGGCTTAATGGAACTTTTTGTTTTTCTTTGAAAAACTTGTTTTGTGGAAAAAAAATTTTTAGGTTAATTGTTATTCGTTTTTTTATTGATAAAGTCATTTTCATGAAAAAAAATATATTTTATATCTTTTCGGTTTTTTTATATTAATCCATAGTTTGGCATAATTGTGGGGGTTTGACATGCCCAATATCCCTAAAGAAATAGTTGCTGGACCGTTCTACTATGCTGAAGAAAATAGTTGTCTCAAAATTTTTACTATATGCGTTTGGGAAATAAATCGGCGTGAGAGACGGGCTGATTGTTCTAGCTATTATAGAGTGGTTCTGTCTATGATATTGCTTATATGCCTTTTTGAAAACCTGCATGCATACAGTTTTTTCGTTTAATTGAAACGCCCCTAAACGCTTCCTAAAAGTTTCACCTTAATACTCTTAGCGTCATTAGTTACAACAACTGTAGTTGTAGCACTAAAAATATACACATAGTGCCTTCTAGCTAGTTCAAAATCCCCACAGCTTACTCTTAAAGATCTAACTTAATAATATAAATTTTTCTTGAGATATTGCTTTGTCACCTTTTTGAAAGTTAACATGCTCATAGTTTGTTTTGATTTAGTTTAACGTCCGCCTATATATTTCTTATATTTAATACTGAAGACATTGTTATATTCTCTTGGACTATTGGCTACAAAATGGCTGTCTCACAATTTCGATAGAGTGTGTTTGGGGAAAAGAGGATATCAGGGAGAGGGGGGGGGCTAATTTCTCTCCATCACGCCTCAGTCTTAAAATGGAACTAGAAGTATGCATTTCCAATCAAATGAGCCTCCTCTAAAGTTCACAAGGCCACTTCTTCATAAAAACCTTACATACCCCGGGGCATAACTTAAAACCCTTATCCCCATAAATTGGGGGGTTGTGTCAACCCCAAAGGCCGTGTTATGAGATCTTTGGACTATTTTTGAACAAATGGCTATCTTAAAATTTCTATTGGATGCATTGGGGGAAAATATGACGTGGAGGGGCGGGGGGGGATGGTGGTTTGTGTATAGCTGCCCTCCGATAAATTTGACTACTAAAAATGACTCTTCAACTTCCGATTTCCAATGCAATGAGCCCCCTTCAAAATTTATACGACCACCGTTTCCATAGAAACTTAAATACCTCGCGCCATACCTTACAACCCTTGCCCTGAGGATTGTGAGGGGGCCCATCGACATAATTTCTGGACTTTTAAACTGCGTCAAAAAAATATCTTGCGCTGGATTTTGACGGTATGGTTTTGGGTAATTAATGGGCGTGGGGGGGAGGGTGGTTGCCCTCTAATCACTTTTGACTATTAAAAAATGTACAAGCCCTTTAGACTACCACACGACTGAGCCCCTTTCGAAGTTTCTACGACAACAAATGGTCATCTTAAAATTGCTATCAGGTGCTTTTCTGGAAAATACGACGTGTGTGTGTGTGGGGGGGGCTATTTGCCTTCTGATCACTTTGACTCTTAAATTGAGCACTATAACTTCTGATTACCAATCTAATGAGCCCTCTTCGAAGTTTATATGACCCCATTTTTATAAGAACCTTATATGACCCCAGGGCATAACTTACAATCCTTGACCTGAGGGCTATATGAGGTGGGGAGGGAGTATTTTCAAAAACACAATTTCTGGACCTTCCAACTACACTGAATAAAATGGATATCTAAAAAATTATGATTGGATGTGTTTGGGGAAATGATTGGTGTATGGGGAGGGGCTGCATGCCCTCAAATCCCTTTTGACTGTTAAAAAGGCCAGTAGAACTTCTGATTACCAATCAAATGAGCCCCTTGTGAGGTCTATATGACCACCCTTTCTTTAAAAAACCTTATATCCCCACAGGGCATAAGTTACAACCCTGGCCCAGAGGGTTTGGGGGGGGGGGGTTGTCATTCTCAAAGTCATACTTTCCGGCCATTAAAACTAAACTGAACAAAATAGCTATCTCAAAATTTTGATTGGATGTGTTTGTGGAAGTAACTGACGTGGGGGAGGGGGGGTGCTGGTTCCCCTTCATGATCTCTTTTGAAGTTCCTATGACATTTTTTCTATAAGAAGTGCCCTGGTCTAAAAAGAACAATATATTGTGCCCATGTCGCTCTTTACTTAGGCAGCGCTATAGCGCTGCCTATGATATTTTGTCTTGAGATTTCAATTATACAGCACTGGAAGTGCCGATTAGACCAGGTAACCCCCCCCCCCCTCCCCCCTTAAAATTCAGTCTATGGGTGCCCATGAATGTGTTTAGGAACAGATATTCATCCGAAAGGCATTATCGCCTGTGAAAATGGGACACTATATAGATAGTGGATATCTACAAATTTTCACCCGATAATTTGCCTACTTCGGGCCAAAATCATTTAGTACTACTAATTGGCTAAAATCGCAATTTTTTGGTGGCATGATTTCTGTATTACTTAAAACGGGCTCTTTAGTCAGGAGCCTCCCAGGTTGAATGCAATTGGTAGGTGATCAGTGAGTAGTAGAAGGTTTGACAAAGGATATTTTGGGTGATCTACAGCGTTGATTACTAATTTGGGTATTATATCCTCGAGCAGGGGTTTTAGTCTGCAAAATTTGAATAAAATCTGTTTTTTTGCCAGGGGCGCTAGTCTTCGAAACTAAGAAAAAAAATTATGTTTTTTTTCTGTTCAGATTTTTTGCAAAAATTTACCAAGTAACGTAGTTATTCTCTTAAGTCTGAGAAAATATTACTGTGTATTCAATAGCACATACTTAAGCTCAGAATGTACTTACAAAAACTTTAAGATAAACATCTTTTCATGCATAAGTCAAATTACTAGTAATGTAGAAAAAAATACCTCTCTATCTATTCTATTTATTTCACCGCCTACATCTTGCCTTTAAAGCCTTTAGAGAAAGAGATAGCCAAATCTGCTAGAAGCACATGAGTTTTTGAATTTGTCAAATAAAAGTTCAATCAGTCATAGCCTCGCCTTGAAACTTGATAGTAACGAGTCCCAATCATTTAGCTTTGAGTGTTTTTGTATTGATACTGCAAATTTGTAAGGAGGTCTCTGCTGCTCGTGGCAACAGCCATGGTCCTTCAAGCAGATCATGTTGCCTTCTTCGTAACAATATCCAAGTATTCCATCGTGTCTATCTACAAGAATATGCAGTTCTTTAATGTCACTTTTAAAAGATACAAAATTTAAAAATGTTGTTTTCCATAGTTTTCAGTGGTTTCTGTTTTTTTTGGTAGGTGGCTTCTAAGGTCCAGCATCAGGTCTACCAGGCTTGAGAGAGCTGAATCACAACTAATCTTGACATTAAAGGGCCAGTGAATGTAACCACTTTTTTCACAACTCAATGTAAGCTGCCCTAGTTTCTGATTGATACGCAGCCTTCTCTCAGATGACACTTCTCTGGACTATGAAAGTAACATACGGAAGAGGCTCACCAGAAGGTAAATTCTTTAGCTGCCGAAGTCCTATGTTAAAAGTAATACCATATTTACCTTATTTCCATTTTTGTTTTATCTGCTCACTATTAAAGACGCACACTTTGCTGAAAGGATGTAGCTTTAGCCCCTCCAAGTATCACTCAAGCGCTCTGTTTCCAAAGAGTCTTGGATCGAAATGACTCTCAGCGATCTCACTATCGACCGTCTCGGGTGTAGGGATATTGATAAAAACTGTCATCACTACATTGCACGGGGTGGAGTCTTGATTCCAGAACAGATTTCACTTATCAGCAGCTATGTACTGGTGCCGAATGAAGAAAGGATGATTCCGGTGCTGATCAATGTCAAACACAAAGTGCAACGTGTAGACTTTTTAAAATTGTGTCTTCAATTGTCTCAAGTGACGAAACTGATCTGCCAGTCACACTTGCGTAACCTCCCAGTGTCACTATTTTGGACAAGTACCTTTGCGCTTTGTCAACATGCACCAGTAAGTATGGCGGTGTTAAAAACTGTGCCATCTGTCTCAAATATAAACAAACTCTAGCGTTGAATTTTTAGTTTTATGGTAAATAAAGTTACTTTTTCTTATATTTCTCTGCAAGTTCTTGGCAGTTTTCAATGAGCTTTTAGGTTTAAGTCTGTTCTGTCTGGGGCAATATATTCAAATCTCATCTGAAATCATTAAAGAGATCACAACACCGTGCAGTTGAGGGGTATAGCCTGCCTCCGCAGGCTATACCCCTCAACAGACCTATACAGAGACATTGGAACAATAGACATAACAGAGCTAATCAACTTTAGTAATCTGCGTTTAGCACACTCGGCAATATCGAATAGAATTCCTCAAAGTCTTTCCAGGACTTCAAAGATTGTAGCACAATTCATCGAGGAAGAGCTCTCCGCTGCAACAAGTACAATTTTATGCTACCGAGAAGAAGGCTTACAAGGTCTCAACGCTCTCCAGTTTATAGAAGTATTTATGTGTGGAACTCAATTAATGAATCTATTAAATCCATAAAATCCTTTGACACACTCCAAAAACGATACCTTTCTTACACAGTATTGGATACATCATGAGTTACTGTCTCAATTTTTCTTATCCTCTTATCCTCTCAAAATATCTTATCCTCTCGCTCTCCTTCTTTGACTCCACCTCGTCTCAATTCTTTCCTTTCTAATTTTTATTTTATAAGATCTTCTCTTTTCATTTCATAGTGTGATATAAATTTGTTTACCAATATCTGTGTGACTCGTACAAGCATTGCTTTGAGTCGAAATGTTCATGTTAATTGTTTTGTTTGTTCATTTATTTAAAAATAAAAGGTTGATTGATTGATTGAAGTTAGAATGAAAGCATGGCTTTTCATAGACATATTAGTTTTGGCCACAGACTAAACCATTTGTATTTTTATTATTTTTTTTATTACAGGCTTCACGGCTCCATCACAGAGGATGATTTGCCAGTAGTCCTGGTAATTACCTCACTTTCTACCACTGAGGTACTTGTTATTCCGTCTCCTCAGCGCGTCAGGGGAAGGATTTTCCGGGATTACCTAGGCCAACAGTCTATTCCATGTGGCAACCGATCGCTGGGCGAAAATCGTTTTCAGATATTCTTGGCAGGGAGTACCATGCTCAAGGTAGTCCTGACGAGCTGTATTTCGGCGAGATGATCGCAAGGGCTTTGCTCTATCAGGAACCAGCTATGATAACTCCTCTGATGGAGGGCTATACAAGTACTTGTAGAAAACCGACATGGACGCCACATCGATACGTTCCTGGATCAAGTGTGGGTTTTAGCTTTCGTGTTGTCAGAGGTTGCTCCATGCACTTTTCCATTTTGAATATATTGGAGTAGAGCGAGGTGGCATTTTGGTGCACCAGCGAAGTGAGGACATGCATATTCTATGACAGGTATGATGCACGAATTAAAAAGTGGCAGAATAGAATCATCAGGGAGAAGACTTTTGCATCTTTGGATAACTTCTAACTTCTTTTAGCGAGAAGATCTAATTTTACTGAGATGCTCATTCCAGGAGAGATCCGAAGAGAAATTACCTCCAGGTAGGCACAGTGTATCAGCTCGCCGTATTGCCTCTCCTTTGAAGACGAAGTCAGGATGAGCCCTCATATTACGCGCCTTAGAAATTAGGAGCTCTTTCGTTTTCGATGTGTTAAAACTTACAAGCCATGCATCTACCCACGCCTCGATTTTCTCTAGGTCAGCTTGAAGCTTCTTGTGGGGCTTACTGGGATCTTCGTCTTTTGCGATTGATGTTTTTGTTGTCATGTCATCAGCAAAGAGGTGAGGTTTTTTCACAAGGTTGTCCCTTAGGTCATTTATGAACACCAAGAAAAGAGTTGGCCCAAGAATACTTCCTTGTGGTACTCCTGATAAAACTCGGTGTTCTTTTGATATGAAGCCGTCGATGACAAATTACAACGAACGTTGACGAAGAAAGTCAGCAAGCACCTCAAATAGTCGACCATGAATTCCATAGACTTTCAGTTTGCAAAGAAGTCCCTTGTACCATACACGAGCAAAGGCTTTTGCGACGTCAAAGAAGAGAAAGCGAATATCTTGCCCCTGAGAGAGGAGCTCAATCCACTCTTGATGCTGTGCAATCAGACAGTCTAACGTACACCATTTTCTGTCAAAACCGTATTGCGTGTCTGCCAATAACAGATTCGACTCAAGGTATTGGTAAAAGGTCTTATTAATGACGCTTTCATAAACTTTACATACGTAGGATAGCAAACTTATTGAACGATACGATCCTACATTAGTAAGGTCGGACTCTGCCTTTGGAACAGGGACCACATGAGCAATTTTCCAGGCTCTCGGGACTGATCCCGCTGCAAAGCATTTTCTATACAGAGAGGGCACATCTCAGGGGCACAAGTTCAGGGGCACATCTTTTAAGGATGAGATTGGGAATCGTGTCAGGTTCTGAAGCTTTGGTGACATCCAGCTGGCTTATTGTCCTGAGCACCTTTCTAATAGTTATGTTAACGCTGGTGATGTTTGCATCTGTTAGTGGCAGAAATGAGAGAGGGAGACTCCGTCCTCATCAAGTTGGAAGACCTTTGAAAAGGCTTGTGCAAGAGCATATGCCTTTTTCTAGCCTGACTGGATCATCGTCCCTTCAACATGAAACGAAGGAATAGATGTTGATTTAGATGATGGTAGGGCTTCTTTGGCGTCCCTCCACCACCGCTTTGCAGGGGCACTTTTCAGTTTTTCTACAAACTTGTGCTTGTAATCGGCTCTAGCTTAACGTGCAGCTTTAACAGACTCGTTTTGAGGGTTAGTAAAAGCAGCCCGGTCCTCGTCGGATTCAGTTGAACGTCATTTCTTGGGAGCCTTCTTTCTGGCCCTGGTTGCCTTTCTACAGCCAGCGTTGGACCAAGGCTTATCTCGAGATGAGACTTTTACTGTTTTTGATGGGACGAATTGCTCAATAGCCTCTGTAATTACTTTTTCGTAGAGTGCCACTGTTTTATTTGGGGCTTCTTTTAAAAATTTACTCCACGGCTTTGCCGATAAGAAGTTTCGCAGACCATCCCTTTCTGTGTGGTGATATTGCCTGATGATCTGCTCGTGCTTTATAGGTTGAGATATTTTGAGATTTCCACGAGCTATAACGACCACATGGTCGCTGGCAAAAGAATAGCTTTCAACGCTAAAGGAATCCGAATGATCAGTTAAGAAGAGGTCAAGCCGGGATGATCCATGAGGGCCAATATAAGTGTCAAATTCAGCAGGTTGCTCTAGGCCATAAGCTAGACTCAGGTCTAGCAGAGCTGCGCCTTCCACATCAGTTGTAAGACTTTTCAGCCAGTGGCCATGATGAATATTGAAGTCTCCTTTGATTATTATACCGGATTTAGGGAACTTTTGCCTCACAAATCCCAAGCAATCTTTCAGATGTTTGGTGATTTTCATCTTTGGTGAGTTATGGACCGTATCAATAACACATGATTTGTTTGGTAGGTTTACTTTCATCCAGAGGACCTCCTTATCGTTAGAAGTCGAAAGTGCCAAAAAAGGGATGCTATTTTTAAGGTACATAGCAACACCACCTCCACCAAAAGTCGAGCTTCTTGGGTTTTTGCGATCCAGCCTTAGCAGAGTGTAACCAGGAATCTTGATCTCATTATCAGCGACGCTAAAATTCAGGTTGGTCTTGGATACGCATATGACAGAAGGGGCGACCTCATTCGTCATATGCTGTAGGTGATCCAACTTGGATCGGTGACCACGTACATTGCAGTGGGTAACAGTAAACGTATCCGTAAGAATTGTCTTGGGGCACGAATTTCATCGTCTACTGGAAGGAATTCCGATCCGAGGCCGCTTTTCCGCTTAAAAACTTGGTAAATACCGGCTGGACGGGTATGTTATGATGTATGTTATGAAGTCTAAGAATGAACAGGTATATTTATATATAAGGCAATTAAAATACTTTTATTACTTTTCTCTTCAAGTTCTTTATAGTTATCGATGGGTGGAAGATTTCAGAAGGCCTTGCTTTCATTCCAACTGAAATCTGAAACAGATGAAGGGATATTTACAGGAAATTACAGTATTGAATAACCTGAATTGCTACAGAAGTGTTATTTATGTCTATATAGGTATTATCATTCAAAATATTTGTAAGAAATTACGGAGTAGGGTAAACAGTGACTTCCCCACAAACCCGCATAGGGTCGAACCCGCATAGGGTCGCCAACCACTTGCCGAAGAAAATTCTGCTTAATATTTAAGAATAAAGTAATTGATCTAGGTGAATACAAGATTCAGACGGTTTACAGAGACTAATTTGAGCTGATTTGTAAAGTCTTTTTTGTTTTTGGCCATAGACTCTAAACAGAAGTTTGCTAATTTTGTGGATGTCCTATTTTTTTGCCTGTTTTTTTTTTTTTAACAACATTTGGCTGCAATGCCAAAAAAAATCTATAAAAAAAACTTATTTAGTAGTATTGGGAAATATTTAACCCATAGAAGGGGTAAAGAACTATCTGAAAGACTTTTTTCATTTGACTTTATTCGATGTTGTGAATCAACTGTAGGTGAAAAATTAGCCGAAAAAAGTAATATCAAATCCAAGAAGTTAGCCAACTTTTGTTTATAGCGAAGGGCCCAAAAAGCTAAAAAGAAAAAATTAGAAACCAGCTCAAATATGTATTTCTGAGAATTTCTTAAACCTTTATTCGCCTAGGTCAATTATTTGATTTTTAAATTAAACAAAAATTTGTTCGAAAAAAGGTTGACAACCCTTTGTGAGAATAGGCTACACCTACAAATTAACATCACTAACACCTCTGAAGATATTCAGCCTATTCAATATAGCAACTCCTTATAGATATAACATAAAAAAAAGTTTTTTTTCAACTCAAAGTAAGGAGCAAAATCAAAACGTAAAATGAACAGAAATTATTACATATATGAGGGGGTCATCCCTTGCTCCTTACGTTAAAATTTGAATTTTGTCCCAGGTCCTTAAGAATGACTCCTGAATCGCAAAGGCCGTTTAATCATAGGCAAAGCAAGAAGAACGATGTTGACACAATGTATTATTTATTTTTATTTTTTTCCTTTAGACCAGGAAACTTTGTATCAAAGGAGTTGTCGTAGAAACTTCGAAAATGGCTCATTCGATTGGAAATTGGAGTGGCTTGTGCCCTTTTTGATAATCGAAAGTGATCGGAAGGCAATTAACACCTCTTCCACGCCCACCTTTTTCTCAAACACATCCAATCAAAATTTTGAGATAGCCATTTTATTCAGCGTAGTTGATTTCTAGATAGAAATTATGTTTTTTTTGAGGGCACTCCCCCACAACCCTCAGGGTAAGGGTTTTCAGTTATGCCCTGGGGACATATAAGAACGATGTTGGCACAGTGTATCATTTATTATTTTTTTTCCTTTAGACCACTGCACTTCCTATCGAAGAAGTTGTCGTAGAAACTTCAAAAAGGGCTTATTCAATTGGAAATTGGAGTAGCTTTTACCCTTTTTAAGGAGGACAGCTTTTACCCTTTTTTTAGGAGGACAATCCCCCACAGCCCTCAGGGCAAGGGTTGTAAGTTATGCCCTGGGGGCATATAAGGTTTTTATAGAAAGTGTTTTCGTGAGACTTTAAAAAAGATTCATTCGATTGGAAATTCAAAGGGCTAGTATCCTTTTTAATAGTCGAAAATGATTGGAGGGCAACTAACCCCCCTCTCACGCCCACCTTTTCCCCAAACACATCCAGTTAAAATTTGGAGATAACCATTTTGTTTAACGTAGCCTAGTTGAAAGTTCTAGATATCAAGTCTTTTTGGATGACATCCCCCCCCCACTGGCCTCCGGGCAAGGTGTGTAAGTTATGCCCTGGGGGCATATACTGTTTTTATAGGAAGTATTGTTGTAGAAACTTCAAAAAGGGCTCATTTGATTGGAAATTGAAATGGGTAGTACCCTTTTTAATAGTCGAAAGTGATTGGAAGGCAACTAGCACCCCTTCCACGGCCACCATTTCCCCAAACACATCCAATCAAAATTTTGAGATAGCCATTTTATTCAGCGTAGTTGATTTCTAGATAGAAATTATGTTTTTTTTGAGGGCACTCCCCCACAACCCTCAGCGCAAGGGTTTTCAGTTATGCCCTGGGGACATATAAGAACGATGTTGGCACAGTGTATCATTTATTATTTTTTTTCCTTTAGACCACTGCACTTCCTATCGAAGAAGTTGTCGTAGAAATTTCAAAATGGGCTTATTCAATTGGAAATTGGAGTAGCTTTTACCCTTTTTAATTGTCGAAACTGATTGGAAGGCAACTAACACTCCTTCAACGCTAACCATTTCCCGAAACACATCAAATAAAAATTTTGAGATAGCCATTTTGCTCAACGTAGTTGATTTCGATCTAGAAATTATGTTTTGAGGAGGACAATTCCCCTAGAGCTCTTAAGGCAAGGATTGTAAGTTATGTCCTGTGGGCATATAAGGTTTTTATAGAAAGTGTTGTCGTAGAGACTTCAAAAAAGACTAATTCGATTGGCAATTAAAAGGGCTAGTATCCTTTTTAATAGTCGAAAGTGATTGGAGGGCAACTAACCCTCTTCTGACGCCCACCATTTCCCCAAACACATCCAATCAAAATTTTGAGATAGCCATTTTTTTCAACGTAGCTGAAAAAACTGGAAATTACGTCTTTGAAGATGACACTCCCCCCCCAGAGCCCTCCGCGCGAGGATTGCAAGTTATATCCGGGGGACATATGAGGTTTTTATAGAAAGTATTGTTGTAGAAACTTCAAAAACGGCTCATTTGATTGGAAACTGAACTGGCTAGTGCCCTTTTTAATAGTCGAAAGTGTTTGGAAGGCAACTAACACCCCTTCCACGCCCACCATTTCCCCAAACACATTCAATCAAAATTTTGAGATAGTCATTTTGTTCAGCCTAATTGATTTCCAGATAGAACTTATGTTTTTGAGGAAGACACCCCCCCACAGCCTTCAGCGCAAAGACTATAAGTTATGTCCTGGGGGCAGGTAGGGTTTTTATTGAAATCTTTGTCGTAGACACTTGAAACAGGGATCATTCGATTACAAATTCAAAGGGCTAGTGCCCTTTTTAATAGTCGAAAGTGATTTGAGGGCAACTAGAACCTCACACCCACATTATCCCCAGACAGATCCAATATAAATTTCTATATAGCCATTCTATTCAACGTATTTGAAAGTTTTGGAAATTAGGTCCTTAAGGATGACAAACCCTCCCCCCCCCCCATCCCTCAGGGCAAGGGTTTTAAGTTATGGCCTGGGGGCATATAAGGATTTTATAGAAAGCGATGGTGTAGAAACTTTAAAAAGGGTTCAATCAATTGGAAATTGAAAGGGCTAGTGCCCTTTTTATTATTCGAAAATAATTGAAGGGCAAGTAACCCCCCTCTCACGCCCACTATTTCTCCAAACACATCCAATTAAACTTTTGAGATATCCATTTTGTTCAACGTAGTTGAAAGTTCTGGAAATTAGGTCTTTTAGGATGATAACCCTTCTCAGAGCCCTCAGTGCAGGGGTTGTAAGTTATGCTCTGGGGCATATAAGGTTTATATAAAAAAAATTTGTAGAAATTTCAAAAAGGGCTCATTTGATTGGAAATTGAAATTGCCCCTTTTAATAGTAGAAAGTGTGTGGAGAGTAATTAACCCCCCTCTCACGCCCACCATTTCCCCAAATACATTCAATCAAAGTTTAAAGATAGTCATTTTGTTCAACGTAGTTGAAAGTTCTGTAAATTATATATTTATGGATGACGAACCCCCCCCCCCAGAGCCCCCAGGGCAAAGGATCTAAGTTATGCCCTGGGGGCATATAAGGTTTTTATAGATAGAGTTGTCGTAAAAACTTTAAAAGGGGCTCAATCAGTTAAAAATTGAGAGGGCTAGTGCCCTTTCTAATAGTCGAAAGTGATTGAAGGGTAACTACCCCCCCTCTCACACCCACCATTCCCCCAAACACACCCAATCAAAATTTTCATATAGCCATTTTGTTCAACGTAGCAGAAAGTTCTAGAAATCAGGTCTTTGGGGATGACTACCCCCCCCCCGCCCCAGCCGTCAGGGTAAGGGTTGTAAGTTATGCCCTGCGGGCATATAAGGTTTTTATAGATAGAGTTGTCGTAGAAATTTTAAAAGGGGCTCAATCAGTTAAAAATTGAGAGGGCTAGTGCCCTTTCTAATAGTCGAAAGTGATTGAAGGGTAACTACCCCCCCTCTCACATCCACCATTCCCCCAAACACACCCAATCAAAATTTTCATATAGCCATTTTGTTCAACGTAGCAGAAAGTTCCGGAAATCAGGTCTTTGGGGATGACTACCCCCCCCCCGTCCCAGCCGTCAGGGTAAGGGTTGTAAGTTATGCCCTGCGGGCATATAAGGTTTTTATTGAAAGCGTTGTCGTAGAAACTTCAAAAGTGCTCTTTTGTGCCTTTTTAAATAGTTGAAAATGATTGGAGTGCGACTAACGCCCCTCTCACGCCCACCATTTCCCCAAAAACATCCAATCAAAATTTTGAGATAGCCGTTTTGTTTAACGTAGTTGAAAGTTCTTGAAATTAGGTCTTTCTGGATGACAACCACACTCACAGCCCTTAGGGTAAGGGTTGTAATGTATGCACTGAAGGCATATGAGGTGTTTATAGTAAGCGTTGTCGTAGAAACTCAAAAAGGGCTCATTCGATTGGAAATCGAAAGGCCTAGTGCCTATTTTAACAGTCAAAAGTGATTGGAAGGGTTGACATTTTCTTATAGTAAAGATCGATGTGGGTATAATGCATTATTTTTGTTGTTGCTGTTGTTGTTGTTTAGACCAGGACACTTTGTATCGAAGGAGTTGTTGTAGGAACTTCGAAAAGGGCTCATTCAACTAAATATAAAAAAGACTAATATTTGGATGTAATTCCAAGGCAAGTAGTCCCCCTCCCACGACCACTCAGTTATTTGCCCATTATGTTTAAAAACTAAATGTTGCCTTAAAATTAAATCAAAATGCTCTGCCTTAATGCTAATTCCCAATAAGGCATCTCAGCAGTATCCCAAGAACGACTGAGGGTATTATGTTCAAACTTTCAGGGTTACTTCTGCTCTTAAAATTTAACCAAATCAAAATAGCCTTAGTTTATCCAAATCAAAATATAAGTTTAGCCATCAAAGAAAGTAAACAGATTTTTTTGCGAATGGTATTAAGTTTTCCATTTCAGGTCAATTAGAGGAGGTATGAAACTGAATTAAGCACTACTATTTGTGTCCAGATTTTAAAACGTGTATGTTGTTAAAAATTGCTGAAAATTTTTCTCCAGCATAAAAATGCTGGAGCATACAAGACTATAAATTCTTAAAAAAAACGAAAAGATTTCGTTTATTTTTTCTTTTTATTAAAAAGTATTATTAAAATTTTTTATTAAGTATTGTTTTTTTTCTTCCCTGAAAAGACTACTACTACTACTACTACTAACAACTTACCGCAGCACCAAGCCGCCTGAGGCCAACGCAGCTACGCATGCTTCTCCTTCATCCCAATCTATTCAAAACCTCCCTTTTTACACCCGCCCACGAAGTTCCCATTTCCTTTAAATCTTTCTTTATGACGTCCTCCCACCCCAGACGGGGACGACCTGCTTTCCGTTTAGCCCTATATGAAGGATACATAGAGCCCTCCAATTTGACCAGAAACCCTATTTGAAAACGTTTATTGACACTTTTGTCGATAAACGTTCCGAAGCGAAAACGAAGGTTGAAAAGGAAATTTTTAAACTCATTTTGAACTCAGCCTTCGGTAAAATGTGTGAAGGTGTACGCATCGAAGTCGTTGTGACGTTGTGACTGACCCAAAAGAATGTGCTCGAATCGTTGCCGATCCAAACTTTAGATCATTCACCATCATAGACTCCAATATGGTCCTCTTAAATAGAAAAAAAAGAAATATAATTCTAAATAAAAATATTGCAGCTGGCAGCGCAATAACCGAAATATAAGAAAAACTCATGTTGTCATTCTATTACGACGTGTGTAGGCGCCAATGGCCGGGGGAGGGAGAAGTTCAAGTATATTACGGGGATACCGATTCACTTTTGCTAAAAGTTAGAACTGCAAATTTATTGGAAGATTTGGATTAGGCGTGCACATTAGCTCCCGAATGGACTTTACCAATTGGGACGCGTCCATTTACGCGGAGTTAGTGAAACGTCAGTCCCCAAATCAGTTATTAATGTTAAAATAAGAGACGGGGACAGACTTGATTTCCGGTGGTGTACTTGCGGGTCTGAAAGTGTACTGTGTGCAAACACACAACGAAGTAATCGAAAAAGTCTGCAAAGGGGTGCCTAGACACTACGTCAATAAGAATTTTGACATGAATGTATACAGAAACTGTTTGGAAAATAGTATAGTTCTAAGGACGAAGGTCATGGTGATTCGATCTTTAAAATTTAAAAACCACACAGTTTGAGTTGACAAAATAGCCATGTGTCCCGTGTCGGATAAAGTCTATGTGTGTTTGGATGGTGTGAAGGTGCTACCCCATGGACATTATTTAACTTCTGACCGAAGTGTGTGTCGAGATTATAGACATCACCTCGGTCGGGAAAAAATTAAATAGTAAATGGTTTGGTGGTGCGATTTTTTTTTTAATAGATTTTTATTTCAACTCAGCAGTGGTTTTTTTTCACAATTAAATAGTAGTTTTTTTCCCAACACAGCAGTTTTTTTTTATATCAGGTCAGATTAGTTTGCTTTTTCTTCTTTTTTTGTAAATAGAAAAAATGTTTTCAAATTGTTTAAAAATGTTGTTCTTCGTGTTATTGATTTAAAAATAGTGTGTGTTATTGATATTCACGCAGCTTTTTCAGATTTTCAAAATATGGCGCCAACGGGTGACAAATGTTGTTCTTCAAGAAATTGTTGTTCAATTAGGGTGTGATATTACTAGTCTTGTGACATTTTAATTTGTATAAAATGTGATGTTAATAAATAAAATTTATTACTATTGCTATTTATGATGTATTTTAAGTTGTTTTTGTCAATAAATGAAAAAATATGCTTTTGCTGTTCTTGTTATTGAATAACGTACTAGGTAGATCTAAGGGAAAATTATTATTATTATTTATTCATTAGAAAAGTATTGTTTACAGCTAGTTGTAGACCAACTATTCTTAATAGCAGCAATGTTTATCAATTTGAAATCCCATTCAGATTGCTTCGGTGTGGATTATCAATGTCAGGTAAAACGTTTAGAATGTCTATTAAAAATTGAGAAATGTACGAAAAAGGAATTTTCGAAAAACTCAATACTACTAGCAGACTCATAAAACCAATAATTATTGACTGAGTGTCAAAATTAATAGGAAAAAAGTACATTTGCATAGAACAAATTCAACTACACAGATATTTCATAGCATCAAAATGATCTTACAACATTTCACAGAATCGAGAGACTACTATTGCCATCTACCAACCTATAGCTTTAGATGGCAGCACAGTCCCTCAGACACACTGCTATTGTTTGGGAGACATGCAAAAAAAAAGATATTGATGACAATACTAAACTAACATAGCCACAAAATTCCATATTATTACACAGAAATACAAAAGCAATAGTTGTAGACCGACTATTCTCAATAGCAGGAGTAAGTATCAATTTAAAACACCATTCAGATCGCTTAGGTGTTGATCTTCAATGTCAGGTAAAACGTTTAGAATGTTTATTAGAAAGTAAGAGATGTATGAAAAAGGAACTTTCAAAGAAATTGATACTACTAGCAGACTCCTAAAAGCATTAATTATTGACTGAGTGTCAAAATTAATAGGAAAAAAGTACCTTTGCATAGAACAAATTCAACTACACAGATATTTCATAGCATCAAAAGGATCTTACAACATTTCACAGAATCAAGAGAGACTACTATTGCCATCTACCACCCTATAGCTCTAGATGGCAGCACAGTCCCTCAGACACACGGCTATAGTGTGAGAGACATGCAAAAAAAAACAAAAAAACAATAGATATTGATAACAATACTAAAGTAACTTAACCACAAAATCCCACATTATTGCACAGAAATACCAAAACCATAGGTTGGGTTAGGTTAGGCTAGCCTACGTACTAGCGCGTACGTTATTGCACTGAAATACCAAAACAATGGGTTAGGTTAGGTTAGGCTAGCCTACGTACGCGCGCGTACGTAGGCGTAGCCTACAACTATAGTCGGTCTACAACTATGGTTTTGATATTTCTGTGCAATAATAAGGAATTTTGTGGTTATGTTAGTTTAGTATTGTCATCAATATCTATTTTTTTTTTGCATGTCTCTCAAACAATAGCCGTGTGTCTGATGGACTGTGCTGCCATCTAAAGCTATAGGTTGGTAGATGGCAATAGTATTCTCTCGATTCTGTGAAATGTTGTAAGATCATTTTGATGCTATGAAATATCTGTGTAGTTGAATTTGTTCTAGGCAAATATACTTTTTTGCAATTAATTTTGACACTCAGTCAATAATTAATGATTTTATGAGTCTGCTAGTAGCATCGATTTTTTTGAAAATTCCTTTTTCCTACATCTCTCACTTTTTACTAAACATTCTAAAAGTTTTACCTGACATTGACGATCCACACAGAAGCGATCTGAATGGTGTTTTAAATTGATATATACTGCTGCTATTGAGAATAGTCGGTCTACAACTAACTGTTAACCATACTTTTCCAATGAATAAATAATAATAATAATTTTTCCTTAGATCTATAGTACGTTATTCAATAACAAGAACAACAAAAACATATTTTTTCATTTATTGACAAAAACAACTTAAAATACATCATATATAGCAATAGCAATAAATTTTATTTATTATCATCACATTTTATACAACTTAAAATATAGCACGAATAGCAATATCACACCCTAATTGAACAACAATTGCATGAAAAACAATATTTGTCCCCTTTTGGCATCACATTTTGAACACGTTAAAAAGCAGCATGAATAGCAATAAATCACAGTATTTTTAAAACAATAGAACTAAGAACAACAATCTTAAACAATTTTAACACATTTTTTCTATTTACAACAAAAGAAGAAAAACCCTACGACTCTACCTTGCTATAAAAAAAACTGCTGAGTTGGGAAAAAAAACTACTGCTGAGTTGTGAAAAAAACCCACTGCTGAGTTGAAAAAAAAATTATTAAAAAAAAAGAATCCCACCACCCAACCATTTACTATTTAATTTTTTGCCGACCGAGGCGATGTCTATAATCTAGACACACACCTCGGTCAGAAGTTAAATAATGTCCATGGGGTAGCACCCTCACACCATCCGCACACACATAGACTTTATCCGACACGGGACCCATGGTTATTTTTTCAACTCGAACTGTGTGGTTTTTAAATTTTAAAAAGCGAATCGCCAAGACCTTCGCCCTTAGAATTATACTATTTTCCACACAGTTTCTGTATACATTCATGTCGAAATTCTTATTCATGTAGTGTTTAGGCACCCCTTTGCAGACTTTTTTGATTACCTCGTTGTGTGTTCGCACACAGTACACCTTCGGACCTGCAAGCACACCACTGGAAATCAAGTCACTTCCCGTCTCTGATATTAACATTAATAACTGATTTGGGGCCTGACGCTTCACTAGCTCCGGGTAAATGGACTCGTCCGAATTGGTAAAGTCCATTCGGGAGCTAATGTGCACACCTTTTTCCAAATCTTCCAATAAATTCGCAGTTCTAACTTCTTTGCAAAAGTGAATCGGTATCCCCGTAATATACTTGAACTTCTCCCTCCCCGGCCATTGGCGCCTACACACATCGTAATAGAATGACAACATGAGTTTTTTTGATGTTTTGGTTATTGCGCTGCCAGCTGCAATATTTTTATTTAGAACTACATTTCTTTTTTTTCTATTTAAGAGGACCATATTGGAGTCTATGATGGTGAATGATGTAAAATTTGGATCGGCAATGATTCGAGCACATTCTTTTGGGTCAGTCAGAACGTCACAAGGACTTTGATTGTGCACAGTCTCACACATTTTACTGAGGGCTGGGTTGAAAATGAGTTTAAAAATTTCCTTTTCAACCTCCGTTTTCGCTTCGGAACGTTTATCGACAAAAGTGTCAATAAGCGTTTTCAAATAGGGTTTTTGGTAAAATTGGAGGGTTCTATGTATCCTTGTGACGTTGAAACCGTTGGCTACCATCCACCGCAAAAGAACGTGATGTACAACGATATTCTCTTTCGGATGAAGGTCGGCGATAAGTTTTTGTTTTGAAGGTGTCCAGTGCACACCACCATCACACTACCTTAGAAATATTGTATGGACTCAAAGAGTCCCTAGTCACCGCTCTGTTTATGCACGGGAAAACAAAATCCTTCACCGAGTCATGATGCTCCACGGGTATTTCACCATCGATTTCAAAAAACCATCCCCGTGGTCCATTCTTCTCAACATTGGCAATGTTGGGGAAATCTGAAGCACGAAGATCGTTAAGCCATTTATAATTTCCACACGGCAAAGAGTAGTGAGACATTGCGGACGGATAGAGGGAGTTCATATCCAAGAAAACTGCATCCGACTTTACACCGGTGTCATGTCCAGTCGGATCAGTTTCAAGGATACGATTTCCATGAAAAACATACCCTCCCCTCATTGACCTCTCTACAAATAGATGCTGATCCACGTCGGTGATCAAGCCTATTTCCTCTTTACTGATTTTAAGAATTAAATCCATCACCAAATGAGAAGTGAAAAAATAATAAACTATATCCAACCCAAATTAACCATAGATTTCATCTATGCTCTTACACACAATAACCATCAACTTCAATACATCCCTTGCCAGGTATATTCTACAATAATCCGACCCATTTTTACACCCTCCCTTAGCCCAAAACCTCTTGGAAAATTCATAGTCGGCAGTGGTGCATTGACGCTCGTAAAGTGAATCGTAGAATGAGGTGATGGACGGCAATTGTTCCTCAGAAAGCCTCGCGGTGGAGTTTTAGTAGTCATACGGATATATTCCCTTACACGTTAATAAATCATACATTTTACCGTCGGAAAAGTGTTGCTGCTGTTTAAGGAGGTGTTGCCTAAGGAGGGGGGAACTAATAAAATCGTCACTTTTCTGTAATTCAAAGAGTGGTCTTAGGGATTTGGGGAAGAAGCTAAAGCAGTCTAAAAAACGGATTTTATTAATGCACAATTTATTGTTATCTATTATTTGCCATTTGAATTCTAAGAGCAGCAGCTTTTCAGACGACTTGGGTATGATATTATAAGAAAAAGAACCATCTACCCATGCGCCATCTACAACTCCACCTCGTTGCAATCGTGCCAATGCCGGTAAAATAAATTTCATGTCATAGCTGGAATTGTGTATATAAACAGGTAGAAAGAGTTGCTGTTTAATTTTTAAATTACATGACTGATGGGCCACTCCACGAAAATTGCTCAATCCTGATACAATCGGGTTGCCCAAATGATCGTGGTCATGGGGCATTCCTTTACCTCCGTTGTCTGTACCCCCTTTCCCCTTTCCATCTTTCTCATTAACTTCCACAAATTCCCCTTTACAAACCCCACGTATTATTTCAGTTTTAACAGCCAGCACGTCCTCTGGTGATAGAGTCATTGGATAGGATGTATTTCGGAGCTGTGATATCGATTTATTAGCTGTTTTAATGAGTGCTGTCACGGCCGAGAGCATAAAATCCTCACCACCCAATCTCTCAACTGCCTCTACCAATTGCATGGAATTACACGAGTCTCTTTGTGCGTGAGCATAAGAGACTGCAATGGCCTTATATTTTTTAACAAGATTTGAATTCAATGGATCATACACATCTATGAGAGCGGCTTCGCAGTCTAAGGCCACCTTGTCACTCTGTTGGAGTGAATTTTGAAAGTTCTTAAATCGCAAGATGGCCTTGTCACCGCTAACCGTTTGCACAGATTGACATCCGTGACGCTTGCAATCCTTTACATGATAATTTAACTTAATTTCTGACCTGAATCTAGAAAGGCATGTTGGACAATAGTAACATGTCCCATTACGTCCTCTTTTACCCTCCCTCAGAACCCGACTAATTTTTGGTATTGGAAAAAAATGTCCAATTGAATCGGGATCACTGGCTGGCTTGTAAAGAAGCCAAACCCAATGTTCCACTGATTCAATGGATGGAGCCCTCACTGGAAATATAACCCCCTTTTTACGGTCACCCCCCTCAAATTCTGTTTCATATTGTAGCACAGTAACACCAATTTTTAAATGTGCATTAGCCCGCTCAAAAATAGTTATCCCACTAGGTGCTACTGGATATTGATCATTTAAACAATTAAAATCTACTTTAGGGAAATGTGGACTCCCATTAACCGCATAATTGTCCAACAGGGTCTTACTAGCTTCCTCTGCAAGAGGCTTGTGAGCTGCCACAAGAAATGCATATTTGAAGCATTGAAGCCCTGTATCGAAACGAAATCGTTGTACACCATTACACCCCTTTAAATCTTCACTATATTCTGCCCCCACCATCCCCCTCCCCCCGCTTAAAAAAAAACTCTTTTTAAATTTAACCACATTAATATCTAAACTCCCAATAAATAAAACCAACCACCCACTACCCAACTCAGTATAATTATCCAATTTGGTTACTATATTATCAACGCATTCCATAAAAACACCCTCAAAATTATTCAGCTCCGGATGAAGTGGTAGCATTTCAGTACGTAAATATCACTCATACACCTCATCCGCCTTTTCATTGAAATAAATTATTTTTTGTGCGATAGCAGCCTTAACTCCATCCCTTCCATCACCCTGCCTAATCACTTTTTCAAGAAGGGCTCAAATCTTACCCACGTAGGAGTTTTCTATGTATACTGGATCTATTAAGATGCTACACAATGTTGTTGAATTACTTGAATCGTCAGACATAGACCTATAACCAAATACATTTCGCAAGGCAGAATCAACTAAATTAAAATTGGGTGTAACAGGAGGAATTACGGGGATTTCATTTCCTCCACCAAATTGCTCAGTGATGGGGATATTGCGTGGTGTCGGATCACCCAACTCACCCAACAAACCCTGTAGTACATCAGGACTGAGATGGTCAGTCCATTCGAGGTTTTCTGGTTGAGCCCTACCCCCTGTAGATGTACTTGGTACATGCATGTTGAGTGTGGGAGTTGACCAGTTGCCTGTTGGCTGGTGTATGATGGGTCCGGGTGGTTGTGTTATCTTGTTGTGAGTGTTGGATGTAGGAATTATCCAGTTGACAGTTGGTTGGTGTATGATGGGTCCGGATGGTTGTGTCATATTGCTGTGGGTGCTGGCTGTGATAGCTGAATAGTTGACTATTGAGCGGTTTACGGTTAATGTTGATTGTATTAGTGGATTCGACCTACGACCATGTTGTATAACCGTCGATCTGCTGCCCACTGGTGTCGCTTCACCCCTTCTTGTCTTCTTAATGGGTAGGGAGAGTTCTGGAAAATCCTAAAAAAAATTCTTTTTCATGAAAAAAATCTTGAAAGAGAACCATCAGTCCTCATCAATAGTATTCACAAGAATAAGTTTTTAAAATTTAAATTAAAAGTGCTATTCTATTTTTCTGATATGATTTAGAGATGTAAAAAAAAAAAGTTAAAAAAAACTGTCAGAAAAAAAAGTTAAAAAAAAACTGTCAGAAAAAAAAAGTTAAAAAAAAAATGTCAGAAAAAAAAACTGTCAGAAAAAAAAGTTAAAAAAAAACTGTCGGAAAAAAAAATGGTCACTACAAACATTATTTTTCTAATAATAAAAGTCGCGACACATATATCTATATCATTCCCATTTTGAAGGTGGAATATATCAAATATGAAATTTTTATGTTTTAAGTGTGTTTCATGACATTCTAAGAGATGTAAAAAAAAGTTAAAAATAGTTAAAAAAAAAATGTTGGAGGGGGGGGGTAGAGGGAGGGGGTTGGAGAGAGGGGGATGGAGGGAGGGGGTGGTGGACGATTGTGGCACTTTGGGCCGGTGGGGAACGAATGTGGGGCCGGTGGGGAACGAATGTGGGGAACTTTGGTCCGGAATAAAAATAGGTATGATTTAACTCATGTGCTAAGCTCGCAAGCCATTTAAATACAGTGTTTATATACTTTTTTTCTTGTTTTGATATTGCTCTTTACCGACCTCTGGAGATCCAGGTTCAAAAAATATTTTACAATCTGTTAACTATAATAAGGTCTGTATAAATTTTAATAGAATTAATTTCTTTACCGACTATGAATATAAAAGAATAACTTACTTCTTGCGTGTAGATTTCGACAATATTCCTTTTATTAGAATGCATCATTATATTTCAAATGCCATTTCTGAACTGAGAAGATAACAAATTGTCAGAGTTTTTATATCCGTATTCAAGGTCAAACATAAGTCAATCACATCTAACAATTAAGAGGTAGCAGACAGATGGGAAGTTACTATAGTATAAAGGAATCATCACGCACTTTGAACACAGATCAACACGAATTTTCACGGTGGTTGAATTCCGGTCATTACACTGTCTGCTTGTATGGCGGGAGACACTCTGCTACCTTATATTATAGCTATATGGGAGACACCCCGCTTGTAATCGTTATAGCTACATTGGGTACCTGTCTCATACCTACCATTATATCAATACTACTGACTATGTTAATATAAAACGAACTGAAATTAATTAATAAGACTTTTTCACAAAATAAGTGTTTCAAAGAAAAGTAAAGGACTCCATTAAACCAAAAATGAGCACAAATCAAATAAAATAATCTACCAAGCGTGAAACTACCACAAATCAGTATCGATAAATAAATGAGACCCAAAACAAACAGAAATTACAATAAATAACCGAGTCAAATTTAAAACGAGCAGAAATTAACACAAGTTGGGCTCAAAACCCCTATGCCTTCCCAAGGCCAGAACATAAATTGCACTTTACTGAAAAAAGTATAAATGTTTTTACTTTTAAAACTTTAATAAATCAAATAATATTAACATTTTAATTACTAAATATCAGTATATGTACATTAAACTGACAATGCACATTCATTTGTGTTTTTTTCAGTAAAGTGCAAATTATGTTCTGGCCTTGGGAAGGCTTAGGGGTATTGAGCCCAACTTATGTTAATTTCTGCTCGTTTTGAATTTGACTTGGCTATTTATTGTAATTTCTGTTTGTTTTGGGTTTCATTTATTTATCGATGCTGATTTGTGGTAGTTTCATGCTTGGTAGATTATTGGATTTTATTTTTGCTCATTTATGGTTTAATGGAGTTCTTTACTTTTCTTTGAAAAACTATGCCTTTGAAAAACTTTAGCGTATAGAGCGAGGTATTGACGAGGGTTGACCCCCTCATATACGTAATAATTTCGTTTTGTTTTAAGTTTTAATGTTGCTCCTTATTTTCAGTGAAAAACTTGTTTTTTTTTTACTTAATTTCTGATCTTTTTTAAATAATACTCGGAAATCCGGCACACCCTCCATGGAAAATTGCCTTCCACTATAAAAATTCCTCCATGGGAAGATCCTCCAACGTAACTCTTCCCTCCCGCCCCGCCCCCTCCCCCAGAAAAATCCCCCTTGAAACGTCTATACTTCCCAATAACCAATACTACATGTAAACAACAGGCAAAGTCCATAACTTGCAGCCCTTCCCCTGAGGACTGGTTGGGGATAAATCATCCTCAAAGACATAGTTATTAAATTTTTCGAATATTCTGAACGAAATATCAATCACAAAATTTTGATCGGGTAACTTTTGGGATAAAAGAGCGTGGGAATTTCCGATCATTTGAGTCCTCTCCCGATCTTCTAAGATCACTGGTTCGATATGATCACCCCTGGGAAAAACAAACAAATAAACAGACATCCCTAATCTTCCTTCTGGCAAAAAATCCAAAATTCCACATTTTTTGCATAGGAGCTTGAAACCTCTACTGTAAGGTTCTCGGGTAGGCTGAATCTGATGGATTGATTTTCATTAAGGTTATTTGATGTTTTGGGGTTTTTTTCCTCTCTTTTTAAAAAATTGGGCAATTTTTCTCAGGCTCGTAACTTTTGAAGGGTACTATTAAATTTGATGAAATTTATATATTTTGAACATGCATCGAAATTCGATTCTTTCGATGTATCTATTATTATCAAGACTCTGTTTCTTAGAGTTTTGCTTACTTTTGAGTCGCATCGCTCTTCAAGCGATGTCGCATCAACAAGTACTAAGTTTCATGCTAGTACTTGTTCAAAATTGAGACAGGTGGTACAGTTTTTGATACCCACCATACATTCGTATACGTATTGACAGTGTGCGAGTGCACTGGTCCAAACAAGTGTTTTTTAACTGAAAGTAAGGAGCAGCATTAAAACTTAAAACGAACAGAAATTGTTACGTATATGAGGGGGGTTACCCCCTCATATAATAGCTCTTTTGAAAGTGCTAAAAAAAAACATTAGCGTAAAGAGTGAGGTATTGACGAGAGAGTGACCCCACTGAGAGAGAGTAAATATCCTAGAAACATCCACTGATAGAGTAAAGCATTGCATATATTAAATACCTAACCAAACATAGGTACCTTTTTCTCCCCCTAAACCCCCAAAACAACAGTTTAAATATCGTAAACGCATTGAAAACCACGTTAAGCATTCCATTACTGTATAGCGGTGTCTTGAATTAACCAGTCAAAAACGGGTTTTTCGTGACTGGTTTCCTCGTAAGTGCCCATACAATGGGAAAGAACCGATTATGATTATGAAAAGTTAGGGATAGATACATAGTACTAATCAGGTTCTGTAACGCGATTAATTATACGAAATTTTTCCACAAAAGAACTTTTTTAAACAAAAGTTAAGAGCAACATCAAACCAAATATCAGCAGAATTAAAGCCAAATAATTTTCCAAGGGTAAATTCACCATAAGTCACTATCAATAAATACATGAAGCCTAAAACGAACAGAAACAGCAATAAATAATCAAGTCAAACTCAAAATAAACAGAAACTACTACAAAGAGGAGTAGGGCTAACGCTGCCTGTGCCTTCCAAACACTAAAACATTAGTTTACAATTTACTTTATTATTTGCAATTATTTGCATTATAGCTATAATCATAGTAGCAGTAGCAACAGTAGTGATAGTAGTAGCAGTATGTACATAGTGCTTTTTGGTTGCATGAACATTCCCCGAAGCGTGCCCTAAAAGTTTCAGCTTAATACTATAGGCTGTTTCTGACAAATTGCTGACATGCCCTTTTTCGACCGGAGGACTACGTTTCTAAAATGATTGTGTCATATATGGGTCATGCTCCTTACCCTGTGTCCATTTCAACAAGATTAACGAAATTTTATCACCTAATCCAAAAGGGTTTCTAGAAAATTTTGATGTGACTTCCAAATGCGACTTGTTTTTTAGTTTTTCTTTCTTTTTTTACTTCTAAAACTTATATGTATACTAAGTTATGCGCGAAAGAGTGTATCTGTTTGTTTTCTGAAAGAATTGTTTTCTAGAAAATTATATAGAAACAGCTGTAGCGTATGATCCCCTGCTTAAACTAGAAATGGTATATTCTTTTTAGTTTTCCTTGTTTGAATCTGCAAAAAAAGTTGTCCTCGCGAAAAGCTTCACAACCCTTCTCGCTCTCCTTTAATTGTGAGAATGATATGTATACTATTTTGGGTTTTAAATTTAAAGTTAGAAATTAATACATCAAAAAACGGTCCAATCAAAATTTGAACAAATAAAAAAAACAGTAATCATAACAGAGAAAAAAAATCCTAAATATGAAAAAATACCTTTGACCAATAATATATTACTACACTGACACCAACACTGCCACCAAAACTACTATTAATGCTCATTTCAGTTCTGCCTCTCTGTCTAAGTGCTTCAATTTTGCAAGAGACTGTTCAACCTGGAGTCCTTTGGTCAGGTTATATTTTTCTATTTATTTTTGGCCTGGAGCAACAACTAGAAAGTCATTTCTTTGGTGTTACAAATGGGGAAATATTACGTTCCCCTACTGCTTTATATCGGAAACATTAAAATTTAATGGGTCTCGTGTAATCGTTCTTATTGAAGTATCCTGCTCTTTCATGAAGCAAATAAGGAAGTTGAAAATTCATATTTCAATATGAAGAACGGAAGTTTGTTTGGAAATGGAACTATCCGTTCACCTCCAGTTTCATTTCCTTCAGCTTTTCTGCTAAGCTCTATGGAAATCATTTTCAAGGATATTTAGTAACTTAGAATGTTATGACAGAACGCCAAGATAATTTCTCTAGATCGAGATCTCAATAAATTGAAAACTCTCATGAAGATCCTGACTATGAAAAACAATTATAGAACGCGTCACCAGGCGATAAGCACAAGTAAAATAATCGAATGGTTTCACTGTTTATATATATATATATATATATATATATATATATATATATATATATATATATATATATATATATATATATATATATATAAACAGTGAAACCATATATATATATATATATATATATATATTATATTATATAAAATTATATAATATATATATATATATATATATATATATATATATATATATATATATATATATATATATATATATATATATATATATATATATATATATATATATATATATATATATATATATATATATATATATATATATATATAAATATATATATATATTGATTGGGAATTTTAGATGACTGTTTGACATCCCTCCGTGAGAGGAGAGGAAAAATTACAAATCAATTGTAATGATTGCCTCTTCAGCATTGTATGTTACCCCTCATGATCCCCCCCTCTCATTCTAAAGTTTAATTGAAGATCAGCTGACAACTTATTTGAATATAGTTAATGCTCCTACTAACCTGATATTGACACTACTGATATTGACCAAGCTATCTGAGGCCAATACGACTCCTTAGGTTTTTCTTCTACGCTTGGCTATCTTGAGACTCACTTTTTGTCCCCTCTCATGAATTGTTTCTTGTATTCAAAACCGTTTCTAATATGGTCCGTACATTCGCTTACTTTATATATATTTTTTTTTTTTTTTTAACTAGTACCTTCCTCCCTCTGCCTTGAAACAAACTCATGCATAGGGTACATACTTGTATTTTTTTATACTTTGCTGATTAATAAAAACTTAATTAGAATTGGTTTGGTCTGCCCACGCCTAGAGGCACATAAGGCCGCAACAGTAGACCTCTAGCTCAGCTGATATTTTGCTTCGGACTAGAGCTTGTTCAGGGTAGTTTTAAGACTTGTAGCCTCTTTCTCTAGGGACCGATCAAGTGTGTTGCGCTGGCTTCTCCTTCTTCGAAGTCTGGGTAGGGTCCAACACCCTATATCGTGTCGAAGGCGTCCTTCATTGATGCCGACCATGTGCCCCCAGTATCTTCCTCTCCTTTTCCTGATCTCGTTGGTTACCGGCGACTGTCCAGCATCTGTCCTTATCTGGACATTCGTCAGTCTATTGGTCCAATGGATTGCAACGTAGACAGTTGTTTTCGAAGCTAAGTAATCGTTTCTTTGTGTTTTTTGAAAAGTACAGAGAGTATCTTATTCTTAAATAGTCTGAGTCTCAACGTCTGTGATTAATTTCAGGATTTCACAACGTTACTCAGCTGAGAAAATGCTGCAAATAAATACGTTACACGCAGCATGACTTTTCTGTCAAAGTTCCCATCTTGAGTCACTGCTCTATCAAGAAATTTGTAATCTCTGGCCTCTTCAATATCAATACCCTTGTATTGAATGCCTTTAGCCAGGGTCATTATAACTCTTTTTAACATTCTTTTTGTTTTATCTATATTTAGTTGTAGACCAGTAGGGGCAGTTTTCGCTGCTAGTTCCTTCAGATTATGTTGAATGTTGTACTGGCAGGAGGCAGGAAGAACGATATCGCCGGTGAACTCACAATCATGTAATTGGCACACAGGGCTTAGTTGAATGCCTACTCTAAAGTGGCAGGGTCGAATCACAAAGTCGGTAAGTATTGTAAAAAACATCGGGGATAGTAAATATCCTTGAAAACACCGGACCATACTTAAAACCACCGTGGCAGACCACTTTCCGTCTGTACCACACACAGTTGCGCAACGTTCACAGTTTTCAGTAAGGATTCCATAAGCTATGAGAATTTTCCACATAGTCTCTTGGTTTACGGAGTAGAAAGCTACTGATTAGTATTAAAGATGACAATGGTCGTTTTATTAAAATTTTCCCTCGAGGGGGGGGGGATTGGTTTAACAGTCTCATGAAGATTCCGAAAAAAATCGACTTTTTCCCACGAGGCGGAACAAAGCGAACTTTTGCACTACGAATTTGCCACTTTGATTTAAATTTAAAAACAAATGAGAGAAAGAGAGAGAGAGAGAGAGAGAGAGAGAGAGAGAGAGAGAGAGAGAGAGAGAGAGAGAGAGAGAGAGAGAGAGAGAGAGAGAGAGAGAGAGAGAGAGAGAGAAAGAGAGAGAGAGCAAGCAAAAAAAAATCAAATTATAAATAAAATATGAAAATAATCTTGAACACAGGCTCACCTAAATGCTAAGATAAATATGAAGAAATTGAATTTTACTCCACATAATTTTGAATAATAAATTATCAGCCATTTCCTTTGCGAATGACAGCTGGTAAAACTAATAAATTAGAGTGCACGAAAAAAAATATATAATCTCGCCTGTAATGAAACAAGCATGTTTCTAAAAAGAGCAAAAAACAACAAAAGAGGAGCGGCACGAATTAGTAGAACAAGTAAAAAGCGGCTATGTTACCAAGGACCCACAAAAGCGACTAGTAATTAATTTTCCCTGTCAACATTATGCTCAACTGTGTTTTATTGTGGAGGGAAAAAAAGAGCTGCAATCGCAGATAAATTCTTTTTGTGTGTCGCCACTTTAGGATCCTCCTCTTTCAGGTCTTTAGTCGTATGAAAAATATAATGCCCGTGCATAACTAATTTCAATAAACTAACATAATCTGTAAGGTTGCTCCATCCACAGAGACGGGTTAGGGGAAATCTTCACCCCTAAGGTCCGAAGGATCACACAGGAGAACCCAAGCGTAAATTTAAAAATATATTTTTCGAGAATGAAACCTCACCTCTTTAAAAAAAATCTTCTGCCCCTTAAATATTTATATAGGCTATCTTCATGCTTAGATCATTGTTGCAGCGTACAATGTGAGATTTTGTCACTCTAGCTCACAGTTTATAGAATTATCCAGTAAGTTTATCGCAGATCATTTCTGGTCTTCATTCTCGGTACGAACAAAAAGCTCCTCCCACTTATTTCTACATTAGCGGGTTAGTCTGTTTCCATCAATCAATGAGAAATGGTTACAAAGTGCATTATTCGTAATAGCGGGTTTCCACTTGTTTCGTGTCCAAGAGAAATCTGACTTGTCTACCCGTGAAAAGATCTAATGCCGCTTATGTCTATATCTGCAAAAACGTTCTCTGGAGCACTCGCACCTTGGTCCGGGTTTTTATAATGGGTGAGATAGGGTATGATCATACTGCTAATTCTATAAACTGTGCTCTAGCTGAACGAAGTTTTTCTTCGGACGTTGTTGTTTCGCGCCATATCTTTATATATTTTACTAATGATTAAATGCTCAAATTTATACATTATGTTAGCAACTGGGATTTATATGTATATCCAGAGGGCCTTGAATATTAATGTTTCTCATCAGTGGTGGATCCAGAGGGGGGTCAGGGGGCGCGCGCCCCCTAACGTAGTCTGAGGTAGCGTAGTTTACTTAAGTAACGCAAGTTTACGTTAATTAAAATTTGTCCTAACGCAAGTTTATCAGATCAACCTATTTTGAGCCCCCTCTCTCCCCTAAAAAAATATCCTGGATCTGCCTCAGTTTCTCACAGTATTTCAACTGGTAATGCCTATTAGCTTTTATTATTAAGGAATTATCTTAAGAATTGTACGAGACATGCCTAGAATAAAAAACAAATATTTGAGGGGATGATCGATTGATTCTAAGCATTCGTGTTTGCATGCCTCTACCATACTATATCCTTTTTTGTGTTCTAAGCTTGGAAATTAGTTCGGAAATCAGAAAATGATATTTTTATGTTTTTCTGAGATAAAAAAAAGGAACCAAAGACCGCCTTTTTTCGATTTGAAGTTTGTACAGAAAAATCATAGTTTCCCTGCTGTTACTCCCTTTATTCATTTTCAATGATCTTACTCCCTTTATTCACTATTGGACTCTGAGTGCAAAACTTTCTTCTATCATCCAACAATCATCCACTGATCCACTCACTACTGTTAGAGGGGAAATTATTTGGTTCATGGCAAATTACCTCATGATAAGAGTAAGATCAGATAATTCAGAAAAGCTGAGTTTCTCACTAGGAGACTTGGAGAGTCATATATTCTATAATTATAAGATTGTAATTATATTAACTGGAATTATGTTTAGTTAATTATATTTACTGGAAACAGAAACTTCAAGATGGTATATTTTTTTTTCGTAGGCGTTCTCAAGTATGCTCTCTTTGTAATTTATTTTTTGGCTATTGTTCTCTTTTTTTCGGGTTGCTGCTTATATTTTTTTTTTGCATCCCTCTTGTATCTCTGACCATGGAGCCTTTCGGGGGGGGGGGGAATAAGAGTATTGTATTTCCAATCCGTATTTATTGGTAAATAAAACACCGAACTCTGAACTCGATATATAGAATATAGGAAGATAGGAATATATATATATATTTCAAATAGAAATCTATTCGAATATAGATTTCTTAACAATAAATTAAATAGAAAAAACATGGTTTTTTTTAACTGAAATTAAGGAGCGACATTAAAACTTAAAACGAACAGAAATTATACCGTATATGAAAGGGCCTGTCCCCTCCTCAATGCCTCACTCTCTACGCTAAAGTTTGACTCTGTCTCCCAACTTTATTTTCTTAAACAATAAAAAAATTTTGCGTAAAGAGTGAGGCGTTGAGGAAGGGACAGCCCCTTTCATATACGGAATAATTTCTGTTCGTTTTAAGTTTTAATGTCACTCCTTACTTTCAGTTAAAAAAAAACTTGTTTTTTATTTAATTTCTGAAAGTTTCTCAACTAATCCAGGTTCGGTTTTGGCTCACCGTACACGAACAATTAAAACGAAGTTTGCATATTAATTTTAATTTTTTTTTTTTTTTGGCTAAATGGCTTTCTCGAAATTTTTTTCTGACGTGAACTAGGAATTAACTTACGTAACGAACTTCTATATTCTTATATTTTTATTACGTATATTAGAGAGTTCATCCCCTAGTCAATGCCCCGCTCTATACACTAAATTTCAAATGTTGTTCCAATTCTTCAAGAATGACCCCTTGATCATAAAGGCCATTAATTAGAATAAATAGCTCTGATGAAAGTACAAAAAAAACTTTAGCGTAAAGAGCTAGGTAATTACTAGGGGGTGAACCCAATCATATACATAATAATTTCTGTTCGTTTTAAATATGCAAACTATATGCAAACATTGGGCAAAGTTCATAACTTGCAGACCTTCCTCCGGGGACTGTGGGGGATTAAGTCATCCTCAAAGACATAGTTATTGTATTTTTTGACCATGTTGAACAAAATGGCAATCTCATAAATTTGATCAGGTGACTTTGGGTAAAAATAAGCATGGGAGGGGGCCTAGTTACCCTCCTTTTTTTATCACTTAAAAAGGGCACTAGAAATTTTAATTTCCGTTCGAATGAGCCCTACCGCGATGTTCTAGGACCACTTGGTCGATAGAATCACCCCTGGGGAAAAAAACAAAAAACAAACAAACAAAAAAACAAATAAACACGCATCCGTGATCTTTCTTCTGCCAAAAAATACAAAATTCCACAATTTTTTCAGATAGGAGCTTGAAACTTCTCTAGAAGGGTTCTCTGATACGCTGAATATGATGATGTGATTCTATGAGTTTTAGGGGGTGTTTCCCCCTTTTTTCGAAAATAAGACACATTTTCTCAGGTACTGAGAAGAAACGCGCAACTTTTGGTTGGTAAGACTAAACTTGATGAAATCTATATATTTGAAATCAGCATTAAAATCTGATTCTTTTGATGTATTTATTGGTATCAAAATTCCGTTTTTTAGAGTTTCGGTTACTATTAGCCGGGTCGCTCCTTACTTACAGTTCGTTACCACGAACTGTTTGATATAGGTTTCATAACTAATCAAAAGAACACATCTAAAATAGGCAGTAACAGCATTAAATACAACCTGATCAATAAATACTTTTTAGTGAGAATTAATACTCACTAAAATTAATACTTGCAGTAACAGCAGTAACAGCATTACAGTAACAGCATTAAATACAACCTGATCAATAAATACTTTTTAGTGAGAATTAATACTCACTAAAATTAATACTTGCAGTAACAGCAGTAACACCATTACAGTAACAGCATTAAATACAACCTGATCAATAAATACTTTTTAGTGAGATTTAATACTCACTAAAATTAATACTTGCAGTAACAGCAGTAACAGCATTACAGTAACAGCATTAAATACAACCTGATCAATAAATACTTTTTAGTGAGAATTAATACTCACTAAAATTAATACTTGCAGTAACAGCAGTAACAGCATTACAGTAACAGCATTAAATACAACCTGATCAATAAATACTTTTTAGTGAGAATTAATACTCACTAAAATTAATACTTGCAGTAACAGCAGTAACAGCATTACAGTAACAGCATTAAATACAACCTGATCAATAAATACTTTTTAGTGAGAATTAATACTCACTAAAATTAATACTTGCAGTAACAGCAGTAACACCATTACAGTAACAGCATTAAATACAACCTGATCAATAAATACTTTTTAGTGAGAGTTAATACTCACTAAAATTAATACTTGCAGTAACAGCAGTAACAGCATTACAGTAACAGCATTAAATACAACCTGATCAAAAAATACTTTTTAGTGAGAATTAATACTCACTAAAATTAAGACTTGCAGTAACAGCAGTAACATCATTACAGTAACAGCATTAAATACAACATGATCAAAAAATACTTTTTAGTGAGAATTAATACTCACTAAAATTAATACTTGCAGTAACAGCAGTAACACCATTACAGTAACAGCATTAAATACAACCTGATCAATAAATACTTTTTAGTGAGAATTAATACTCACTAAAATTAATACTTGCAGTAACAGCAGTAACAGCATTACAGTAACAGCATTAAATACAACCTGATCAAAAAATACTTTTTAGTGAGAATTAATACTCACTAAAATTAATACTTGCAGTAACAGCAGTAACAGCATTACAGTAACAGCATTAAATACAACCTGATCAATAAATACTTTTTAGTGAGATAAATACCCGTAGAATAGAAAATTTTCATGCTGTGCAGTGTTAACTTTGGCCTTGTAAAAAGTGCGCCATATTTATAAAAAAAAAGAAAAATTAAATTTGCTTTTGAGGAAATGAACGCAAAATGACATTATCAGTGGACTCTTATTTGGAAATGATAATCTGTCGTTGATACAGTTTAAATATATTCTATTGTCAGAAAAAGAAATGTTCGGTGATATCAAGAGGACCTTAAACTCCTTGAAATCATAACAAATAATAAACAAAAAAAAAAACGATTGGAATCGTGAAAGTCAAATACCTTTAATTTAATTTAATTTAATTGACAAATGGCTCCCAATCCAAATAATAAAGAAATCATCTTTTTCTCCTTTCGGTTGGGTCGACAATAAAATGATTTGTTATGAGTTCAGAAACTCATGCGGTTTGGTTTTTTTTTTTAATTTGATTTTTTTTTTATATAAATCCAAAAGTTATTTCAATAACGTTTACATGTCTGGTGGTCAAAAATTTAAGTGAATGAGTGATCTTGCAGTTCATAAGCCTTAGTATGAGCCGGTGGCGGTTTTAGGAGGGAGAGAAACCGGGCACTTGCCCCAGGCGCAGAAGTTATAGGGGCACAAAATTTGAAATAACGGCTCTAACGGCTATAATCGTTTTGTAATTTTTGAAGTTTCATTTTTGTTAAAATAAAGCACTGGGCTTAATTGGCAGTAAGTATTAGCAAATTGAATCCAACATTTTAATTTGTCTTATATCTTCATCGCTGTTCTTTGAAAATAAAAGTAGGTAGCAATAAAAGTAAAATATTGCGATGATTTAGATTCCTTTCAGGCGTTCCGCGAACCCCAAGACATGAAGAAAATAATTCAACACAGACGCATTTCCTTAAAGAAGCATGTTGATGTATTAGAATTAATTGCGCAATGCAGAGATGAAGGAGTCTTCACAAACGTAAGACTTGCTATTCAAATATTATTAGCAATTGCACTGTCGATGACCAGTAATGAGAAGTCGTTTAGCTTAGACCTTTGATCATCCAGAGCCAGGAATGGTGGAGAAGGCACCTTTGAAACATCGCCAAACACCACGAAGCTGAGCTGTAGCCCTAACGGCCTCCCGCTGTTGCTGAAGAAACATATTCCCTCTATTCAGATCCTGTTCATACTGCCATCACAAGGTACGTCTTGGACGACCTCTTCTGTGCCTCCCTTCTGGGCACCACTCATAAAATATACACGGGAGTCGATTGTCTAGCATACAAAGGACGAGGCCAAGATATGCCCATCTCCTACGTTTCAAAGGGTCAGTTACTACTGTTTGAGCGGTTTCCTGGCAAACTCCTATGTTCGTGACCTGTTCTTGCCACAATATGTTCAGTAATCTTCTAAGCCAAATTTTTTCGAAGGCTAGGACGTTTTTCTCCAGTTGGACATTTAGTTTACAGCATTCACTTGCATAGAGGAGAATGCACATCACAATCATCACATTGCTATTCATGAGGTGGAGCTTTAAGCGCATAGAGTATTTCCTACTGCGCCATATTGGTTTCAACTTATTAAAAGCCAATGTCCAGCTTGTCCAATCCTCCTCTTGATTTTGTTGGTTACTTCACCATTATAATCAATCCAACTCTCGAGGTACTTAAATTCGTTGACCTGTTCAATTGCTTTATCTTTGCATTTCAGTGAGAGCAGAGAGTCAGATGTAGCCATGCTCTTTGTCTTACTGAGATTCGCCGTAAGTTCCATTTTTCGGCCTTTTCATATATACCGTCGAAGAGCAGCTGCAGTCGCTGTTTCGCTTCTTTGAGAAGAACAACGTCTTCAGCAAAGTCCAGGTCAGAAATCTGTCGGCTGCAAAACTTCACTCCAGAGTCCGAAGACTGCCTTAGAATGTAGTCCATAACAGTAAAAAACAGGAATGGAGATAGGGCTCACCTTGTTTGACACCAGACATTAATTTCCTGTAGGCACACAACATTCACTATCTTCATTGAGTGCGATTTTCATTTTGACTAGTTTATCAAGTATTCCGAAATAATTCAAAACCTTCCATAAAATCTTTCGGTCAAATGAATCTAAAGCCTTTTCAAAATCGGTAAAGCATGTATATATATTTTCTTATCACATTTCCTGGACTCTTCAACTATTAGTCTAACAATGAATATAAGATTAGAGCAAGACCTACCAGGTCGAAAGTTCTTACCCCTCCAGTTGTCCCAGATTAATGCATCGCCACTCTTGAAGAGTTTGATCAGTATGCCCCTGGTAGACCTTTTTGACCTTCTCGTTATTCTAGAAGAGCAGTCTAAACAGTTATGCAGGCTTGAAGGTATGTCTTCAGCATCTCTGTTGTGATCCCATTGACTTCACAGGCACGTCCATTTTTCAATTTTTTTGCAACTGTCTTCACATCTATGGAGTTTGAAGGGGGGGGTAAGCATTTACGTCAATTAATATGAAAAGTCAGAGAGACTACGGGCCATGATCGACAAAAAGATTTAACGTTAAAATGGACATAGAACGCGAAGAATTACTAGCAATCAATCGGGACGAGATAACTAATAAATTTGCAGAGTCTAAAGTAAGATAAGTCAGATATAAATAAATGGAATTTTTTAATAAATAAAAGTTTTGTTAAACATTTTGACCCGAAATATTTTGGAGACAGAGGAGGAGCTCAATCCACGATTCTGCCCCAGCTGCGACATAAGGCAGAACCACCATTGGTGTGAGCTACTCAATAAAGAAGGAAAATAAAAAATGCTATTGTTTAGGTCACACTTTGGTTTATTAGCTTTAAATATACACTTTTAGTTTGTGTCAGCAAATTAACAAAATCTTTGAATTGAAAAAAATAATTCAAAGAGAGGGGTGGTATTTTTTTTCTTTTTAATTTTGTCTGCAACATTTTTTTTAGACCTTTAAAGGGCGATGCTGAGAAAATTAGCCTACCATTCGTTTCCAAAAAGTTTGCTTAGGTCCGACAACCCATTCTGGTAGCTTGCCTGATGACAAGAATTTAAAAAAACTCTCGAATCCAAACAGATCAAATTTTATATACATCAAAAATCACAACTACAATAACAGCCTTTGCTCCTCACCAAGCTTGGGATCCGGCACCCCCTTTTGGTAGACGTATTGACAATACGAATTTCTGGAGCCCCCTCTTTTACCTCCAACGCAACGGTTGGAACTGACAAGGACTCCCAGAAAGCATATTTTGTATATCAGCTCTCACTTTCCATTGAGTTTAGCTGAAATCCAAACGACCCTTTTTAAGAGATCATTGAAAAGTAAAGGTTAATATCACTCTTTCATCTCTCCCACAAAAGTCAATTAATTCCCTGTCCTGGAAAGAAAACAGAAAAAGCACATCAAATAGTACTTCTGATGAATTTTCTTTTACGGGATCAGACAAACCATTCTGGCTATATTTCTGATGACACGACTTAACTCTCATTCCCTTTCTCTCATTCTAACCCTTTCTCTCATTCTAACAGTTGGATCGAAATCTGGTCCCACAAAGAATAGCTAGGACACCAGTTGTTACTAGCCACCTAATTTCATTAAGATCTGACAACTCCTTCCGGTAAATTCCTGGGGCGGAAATATAGGGACCCCCTCACTCCACGTAAGTTAGATCAGGTATGAACTCCTAAAGGCAGAATCAGAGAACTTACTTTTAGTTTCCACCAAGTTTTCTGTATATACGACAAACTGTTCCGGTGGGTCCTGATGACATGCAGTTAGGATCCCCCCCTTGTGTTAGTAAAATGGACAAATATTCCTAAAAGGTACATGTAGGGCATTTGCTATCACTTTAACAAAGTTTGGCTGGTTTTAATGACTCCGGTAAAAACCTTTCAGTATAGCCTATTCTGACAGATGTCCTGGTGACGAGAACTTAAGGGGTCTTTCCACTTTCTCTTCCCTATAAAGGTCAGTTCTTGTTCTGATCTTTAAAATAGTAGCTAAGACATTAGCTCTTACTTCTAGTCAAGGTTTTTGAATATCCAACAACCCTTTCTTATAAATTTTGGGTACCTCCTCCCCACCCATATGTGTTCGATCAGGTACAAATTCCAAACAGGCACGACTAGGACACTGATTTTTCCTTTTTACCAAGCTTGGATTGGACCTAACAGCCTGTTCTGGTTGTAGTCGTTAGAACAAGAACTTAGGGATCCCCACTCCAAAGGTCAGAATGGATATTGACCTGCAAAAGCCACAGCTAAAACACTAAATCTTACTTCCGAATAATATCCAATTATATCTCCTACTGCATGTCCTGATTTCAAGAATATTCCCCACGAAGGTCGCATCGGGTCCACTAGGCCACTTACTCTTACTGTCCAACAAGTCTGGTAGAGATGTGAAAACCTCTTTTTATCAGATGAACTAATGATCAGAGCTTAGAAAGATGAAATATATTTTCTATTTCATCTGCTATAGGGAGTCGGTTGAGGTTCTGTACCCCTAAAGCTATAGCTAAGATATCTTTTCTGGTAAGTCTCTGGAAATTATACAGATTCTGAATGTCCATCTCGTACCATTACTGAGCTAAATATTAATGATTACTGTTAGAAAGAAAGTAAGAAAACGAAACTGGGAAAGGATTGGTGCTGCTACGTAGTACAATGACTATTTAGGTGAGTGAACAGGAATCATATTAAAAAAAAAGTGTTTAAAATCATAGTCAACTTAATAGTGCTGATTTAGTAAAAAGCAGCATGTTTCTCATGTTTTATTGCCATTTTCTGTAAGTCTCTTTAATCTTACTCTCCACAAAGTCTGGTAGAGATGTGAAAACCTCTTTTATGAGAAGTATTGCTAATAAGACTTTAGAACGATAAAAAGACATCTTCCCTTCCATCCGTCATAAGGTCCAGGACTGGTTCTGTCCCTGATGCTCGTTGAAACTTATGAGAGGGCTTATTTTATCATGAAATAGTAGTTCCGTCGCCTCTTTTAAAGGGCAAACTTGATCATGAGGTGTCATTTCGTTTCTTCAAAGTTCTATTCAGCCCCAAATGGACGGATGAAATACACAAAAAAGTGTCCAATGAGGCAATATAAACCTTACAGCCTAAGGGGAAAGGGTTGTATATTATTGTACTAGCCAATTTAAAACAGAGGCTTCATAGATTTATTTTAACAGAAAGATGGGTATGATAAAAAGTGTTGAAACCAGAGTCCAAATAGCATTTTGAACCTATATGACGGGAAAGTCCAACGTGAGGGTTCGAACAGTTTTCACTTCTTCTGACACATGATCATTTGGCTATTCTTTAGGGAGAGTGTCTTATTAATTAAGTTTTTATCATTGTAAATTCATTAGGACCACAAAAGAATGTAAGAAATTAATTAATTTAATTTTTCAAAAATTAATTAATAGCATGACCGATGACTTTCCACACTAGTATGGTGTTTAACTAGTATCGTGTAAACACACAAATGGTGTTTTATTTCCACCAAAGTCTGTATTGAGTTATAATTTGCATTCAGGAGTCGAACACTCCAGAGTATAAATGAGAGACCAATATAGCAATACAGACTTACAAAACCAAAACGGAATAAGTATATATTTCACAAAGGGGGCATGTTAAACCTTGTTGAGAATCAAATTAATAGAAGGATTTTCGGACTATATGATTGGAGAGTTCAAAACCCTTGATTCAATGCCTACTAAATCCCCCATCAAAATACTAAAAAAAACTGCTGCTTTCAATCTAAAGCCGACAAGACTTTGATTGTATAGCTATTTATGTGAAGCTTTGACATAAATAACAAACAACATTGGCATAATGTATGTTCCGTCAGCTCCTGTCTCAGTTAGGTTAACGTAAATCATCACAAGTCTCTATTATTCACATCAGCTAATATTCTCGTCGACAAAATGATCCCAAATGAAAACAAGCGGCTACAAGTTACACCATTTCCAACAACTAGGGATTATATCGCCGTTAAGCGAATATCCTATATTAATTGCACTCCACCGCTTTTCAATGAAGCAGCTCTTATTTATGAAAGGGGGGCCTTTACTAAACTTCGTTTTGTTCCCATTTAACAATCTTCACAGTAGTCTCCCCTATAGGCCAAAGGGCTTGAACAAAAGACTTGGTATGTTGTGGTTCTCAAGCTCTGAGGACGCTTGCTAATATGACTTGATGTCTGACCTAATAGATTTTAGAAAACCTGACAAAAAAAAAGTGTCACGCAGAGCCTATTATTTAGATTTTCGGCTATTGAAAGCCTTTGTTCCTAAGTAGGAGCAAATCAATAGTTTTAGACAATTCTATCAAAATTATTGAATGCTGCATTTTAATATGTTTTTTTTCGAATGGTGATAGTTAAGATCAAAAGTGCAAATTAAGGGCAAAAAAGATATATTGTAAAACAGCTTTTTTTTTTCAGATAGTTCACGATAACAAACTTTAAGTAAAGAATGATGGACGAACAGTAACCAAATGTTTAAATAAAAAAAAGTAGATCGAAAGAAAGTCTGGAAAGTCGAAAGAAAGTTTAAAATCAAGCTGAATTAAAATCAAGTTGCCATCAACCCATTGGCCAATTGAAGACAAAGCCAAGACAGATAGTCTGAGTGTGAGGCAAAGCTGGCATAAGCCTTTTTCAGGATTGTCAGGATTGATGATTGTCAGTATTCAAGATTGCTGATTTTTTGTTTTCACACTTCTATTCAAATAAGTAATACCAAGGGAAAAGACGGACGAGGGCCCTGATGCCCTGAAGAAAACAAGCCAGAAAAAGACCCACTTAGAGTTGCCAGCAGTCAAATCAATATTTTTACACAATTCTTGCAGAATTTAATAAACCTATATTCTTAATGTTTCTTTCTACTAATTATCGCCCAGTTAGCGCTTAAAGGAATAATAAAATCCTTTTAAGTGCTATTGCTAAGAAAAGGACAATAGTTGCAATAAAAAGTGTAAATTAGGGGCAAAACAAGGTATTTCAAAAAATAGCTTAAAATGATTTTTTTAACAAAATGATATAAGTATATCCAGGAAAGCCCTATCTTGCACAAAAAGTACAATAGAAGATTATAGTCAAAAGGCAAAATATTTAACCACCATGCTAGAATAGCAATAGATAGTGAGAGACGAGGTGGGGCAGCATCGGCATCTAAAAGAGAAAAGAAATGGAGAAGCTAAGAAGAGAAAAAAAAAGAATATAGAGAAGAGAAGCTCGAAGAGAAAAGATGAGTTAAGGAAAACGTCTTAAAGTCAATTTAATTGACTTATAAACTGACATAAGTTTATAATTTAGAAATTCGGAAAATATTCAATAATACAATACAAATTTTATTTTTCGTTCCAATGAAACAAATAAAAATTATGATGTACCTTACGTAGCACCCTTACCTTATGGTGTTTTAAATATTTCTGAATAGTACATTGGTATTCCATCTAAAGGGATCACTTTTTTTCAACTGAGAAACAATTTTTTTCAACTGAAAGTAAGGAGCAGCATTAAAACTTAAAACGAACACAAATTATTACATATAGTCGCCCCATCGTCAATACCTGCCTCTTTACGCTAAAGCTCGAATTTTTACACAATATTTTAAGAATGACTCCTGAATCACAAAGGCACCTTAATTAGAATAAAAAGCTCTTTTAAAGTTACAGAAAGACTTTAGCGTAAAGAGCGAGGTATTGACGAGGGGGTGACCCCCTCGTCAATAATAGTATACGTAATAATTTCTGTTCGTTTTAAGTTTTAATGTTCTCCTTTCTTTCAGTTTGAAAATAAATTTTTTTATTTTGTTTCTGTCTTTTTTAATAATGCTGAGGAATCCAGCTCCCCCTCCAAGGAAAAATCCTTTCCCCATAAAGCAATCTTCCATAGAGAATACTCCCATGTAACCCACCCCCCTCCTCTCTACCAGAAAAATCCCACCTGAAAACATCTGTATGCTTCCCAGTAACCAATACTATATGCAAACAATGGACAAAGCTCATAACTTTCATCCCTTCGCCCGGGGACTGTGCGGGGGGGGGATTCAAAGACATAGTTATTAGGTTTTTCGATTGTGCTGAAAAATTGGCTATCTCAATATTTTGATCGGGTGACTTTGGGTAAGAAATGAGCGTGGGAGGGTGGGGGTGTGGGTGGCCGCCCTCCAATACTTTTGGTTACTAAAAAAGGGCACTAGAACTTTTGATTTCCGATCAAACGAACCGTCTCCCTATCTTCTATGATCACTGGTTCGATATGATCACCCCTGGGGAAAAAAGACAAACAAACAAAAAATAAATAAATAAGCACGCATCTGTGATCTTTCTTCTAACAAAAATGCAAAATTCCACATTTTTGTGCATAGGAGCTTGACACCTCTACGGTAGGGTTCTTTGGTATGCCGTATCCGAGGGTGTTATTTTCAGTACGATCTATTGATGTTTTGGATGTGTTTTGCCCCTTTTTCATAAAACTGGGCATATTTTTTTAGGCTCGTAACTTTTGATGGGTACCATTAAATTTGACAAATCTTACATATTTTGAATAATTATTAATTTGAGGTATCTATTCTTTTGAGATACCTCTTCGAGGTATATCAAAAGAAGCATCTCATTCAGTGTCTCATTCTCATTCATCGAGATATCTCATTCTTCGAGGTATCTTTGAGATTCTTTTGAGGTATCTACTATTATCAAGACTGTTTCTTAGAGTTTCGGTTACTATTGAGCCGCATCGCTCCTTACTTAGATTACAGTTCGTTACCAAGACCTGTTCGAAAAGGTTTGGAACGGTTCTTCAACAAAGATTTGGATTCAATACCAATGTTCTGGTAAGACACTTGAAAAAATCTTCCTGGGAGAAGTTTCAAAAGAATGCATATGAATGAAAATTCAATAAAACAACAATTAGATATATCAGAGGCATGAATCAGCTCTCTTTACTTTCGACTCTTTTATTGGTTACCTTGACGTGAACGTTTACTAGGTGTGGTATGGAAAAGATGTCATTCCTACAACCTAGATTCGCATAATGGCTTTTGATTTATTTCAACTTCCCCTTCAACATCTCCTGAAAATATGCACTCTATACTCTTACCCTTCCTCAAATATTACACACGCCATTTTGACAAACTGGATGCACATAGTGTTTCTGATTTATTTCAACAATCCCTGAAAGTTTCAGCTTAATACCATTAGTCGTTCCTAAAATATTGCAGATACGGCCTTTTAAAAACCAGGATGCAAAGAATGTCTTTTTATTTAGTTCAACATCCGCTTTAGAATGTTTCAACCTAATATCCTTAACTTTTATTGACATATTACATATAATCCATTTTGACAACCTTGCTGTATATAGTGTCTTTTGATTTAGTTTAAGATTCCCCTTAGCATTCCCTGAAAGTTTCGACTTAGTGGCTGTAGCCTTTCCTGAAACAAATACATAGTCTTTACATATACTACTTACTATAAATATACATATAGTTTTGTTGTTTAGATCAGCATTCGCCTAGACATTCCCTGAATTTTTCAACTTGATATCCTTAGCCATTCCTGATATATTGCAGGTATGCCCTTTTGACAACTGGATACACTTAAACTCTTTTGATTTAGCTAAAAAATAGTAGCAGTAGTAGTAGTAATAGTAGTAGTAGTAGTTGTTGTTGTAGTAGTAGCAGTAGTATTATTAGCAGTAGTAGTAGTAGTAGTAGTAGTAGTAGTAGTAGTAGTAATAGTAGTAGTAATATTAGGAGTTATAGTAGTAGTTTTAGTAGTAATAATAGTAGTACTAATAGTAGTAGTAGTAGTAGTAGTAGTAGTAGTTGTAGTAGTAGTAGTAGTAGTAGTAGTAGTAGTAGTAGTAGTAGCAGTAGTAGTAGTAGCAGTAGTAGTAGTAATAGTAGTAGTAGCAGTAGTAGTAGTATTAGTAGTAGGTAGTACTAACAGTAGTAGTATTGGTAGTAGTAGTATTAGTAATAGTAGTTATAGTAGTAGTAGTAGTGGTAGAAGTATTATTAGTAGCAGTAGCAGTAGTAGTAGTAATGGTAGTAGTAGTAATAGTAGTGGTAGCAGTAGTAGTAGCAGTAGTAATAGTAGTAGCAGTAGTAGTAGTAGCAGTAATAGTAGTAGTAGTAGTAGTACTAACAGTAGTAGTATTTGTAGTAGTAGTTATAGTAGTAGTAGTAGTGGTAGAAGTATTATTAGTATTAGTAGCAGTAGTAGTAGTAGTGGTAGTAGTAGTAATAGTAGTAGTAGCAGTAGTAGTAGCAGTAGTAATAGTAGTGGTAATAGTAATTGTAGTGTTAGTAATAGTAGTAGCAGTAGTTACAGTAACAAGTAGTCACAGTTGCAACTAGTGACAGTCGCAAGTAGTTCCAATTGCAGTCATAAAAAGCCACAGTCGCATGTAGTCACACTTGTGGTTGCAAATAGTTGCTGTTGCAAGTAGTCATAGTCGCAACTAGTTGCAGTCGAAAAGCAGTCGCAGTCACAAATAGTTGCGGTGACATTTACAAGGGCGCAAGCAAGTAGTCGCTGTCTCAGAGTAGTTCCAGTTGCAAGCAGTCGCAACGACAAGTGGTTGTATTCACTGTCGCAGATGGTCACAGCCGTAAGTAGTCCCCTTCACAGTCGCAAGTAGTTCCAGTTGCAGTCGCAAGCAGTCGCAGTTGTAAGGAGTTGCAATAGCAAGTTTAATTTCAGAAGAACATTTTTTTAAAGATTCTTTTCAAAGAAAAGTAAAGAGCCGTATTAAAACCTAAAATGAGCAAACGTGAAGCCACTTAATAATGCAAACCTAAAAGGAACATAAACTAAAATGAGTAATCAAATACCAAAAGGGTATATAGTGTTATGGATAAGTATATGAATTTACAACGGACTTAAATTAAAATAAATAACCAAGTAAAAGTTAAGACAAACAATAATTACAGAAAATATTCTGCAGCTTTTGCTGCAGAATTTGGTTGGAGGGAGGGAAGATTTTTATACAAATAAATTAAAATTTGTGCCAATGTTAGCTTTCTACAGGTCTGAAGCCGTTCGCACCCCTAACCTGTATTCACCCTTGAAAACGCATGTATCTCAATCCACAATTAAATTAAGACTATGTTTTTTTGCCGTAGATTTTGTTGTAACTGTTTTTCTTATTAAAAAATAGATGTCCAGGATATTTATAGGAGAAATCTTGTTTTGTTGTGTTATTAACTATAAAAACAAGCTTTTTTTTAACTGAAAGTAAAGAGCGACATTAAAACTTAAAACGAACAGAAATTATTCCGTATATGAAAGGGGGTGTCCCCTCCTCAACGCCTCGCTTCTTACGCTAAAGTTTTTTATTGTTTTAAAAAATAAAGTTGTGAGACAGAGTCAAAGTTAATGTAAAGAGCGAGGCGTTGAGGAGGGGACAGCCGCTTTCATATACAGAATAATTTCTGTTCGTTTTAAGTTTTAATGTCGCTCCTTACTTTCAGTTAAAAAGACTTGTTTTTTTTTGTTAATTTCTGAATATTCTTGAATTAATGCAGCTTTGATTTTGGCTCACCGTACATGAATAATTAAAACGAAATTCGCATATTAATTTTCGTTTTTTCGGCTAATTGGCTTTCTCGAAATTTCTTTCTGACGTAACCTACGAATTAACTTACATAACGAATTTCTATATTCGTATGATTTTATTATGTATATTAGGGAGTTTGCTCCCTAGTCAAAACCTCGCTCTTTACGCTAAAGTTCGAATTTTGTTCGAACCACAAATCCCTGGATCACAAAGGCCGGTTAATTAGAATAGATAGGTCTTTTGAAAGTATTAGAAAAAAAACTTTGGATTAAAGAGCGAGATATTGACTAGGGGGCGAACCCCCTCATATACGAAATAATTTTTGTTCGTATTAATTTTTAATGTTACTCCTTACTTTCAGTTGAAAAAACTTGTTTTATTATTTAATTTCTGATTGTTTTTTAAATAATGCTGGTAAATCTAGTCGCCCCTTCATAGAAATATCCTTTCTCCAAGGAAATATCCTTCATGGAAAGATCCTCCCCTGTAACCCCTACTTTGACCCCGACCCCCCACTAGAAAAAATTCCTCCAGAAAACGCCTGTATACTTCCCAATAACAAATACTATATGTAAACAATGGGCAAAGTTTATAAATTGCATCTCTTCTCCCGGGAACTTTGGAGTATTAAGTCATCCTCAGAGACTTATTTATTAAGTTTTCGTCTATGCTGAACAAAATGGCTAACTCAAAATTTTGATTGGGTAACTTCGGGGAAAAATGAGCGTGGGAGGGGGCCAGGTTGCCCTCCAATTTTTTTTGTTCACTTAAAAAGGGCACTAAAACTTTTATTTCCGTTCGAATGAGCCCTCTGACGATATTCTAGGACTACTGGATTAATACGATCACCCCTGGAAAAAAATGAAAATGCAAGTAGAGATCTAAGTTATACTTTGCTCTCTCTATGTTCCTTCCTGTGTTATTTGCTTACTTTACGTTCCATGGCACCTTTCAAAGTGGTCAAGCATGTTATGAAACTAAAGCCAAGGTTTTATTGCACAATTTTTTTTTTTTTTAAGTTGGCATGATATAATGTGGTCAAACATGTTTTGAGAGTATGGTCGTAATTATATAACTTAAGCAGACAGGTTGTTTTTTTTAAAGTTGGCAAGATATAATGTGGTCTAACATGTTTTGAGAGTATGATTCCAGACAACATTGGCATGCGTCTTATCGGGGTTAAGAAAACAAAGGATGGAAATGTGTGATTCAATACACCTTGACAAAAGAATTTTTTCGGCAATTGGCATTTTTTTTTACTGATAAAGAAAAAGGGTTTAGCATTTGTGAATACTTCGATATGTATTGTATAATACACAAGTGATGTTTGGAAAGTGTTGTCAATTTAAAATACTTTAACGTTATACTATACGAAGAAGTAAAACGAATTTTTTTTGTTAAATAAGTAGTTCTTGTATCTAGCTCTTTTAAAAGAGCTTTATGGGGCTTGAGAGACTTGGTTACCTCATTCCATGTGGTTTTTTCTTGACTTGGTGCCCATTAAAAACGAAATTTTTGTGTTAAAAAAGTAGTACATGTATCTTTTGAAAGAGCTTTACGGGGTTTGAGAGAATAAGTTGCCTGATTCCGTGTGGTTTTTCTTTACTTGGTGCCCATTAAAACGAAATTTTTTTGTTAAATAAGTAGTTCTTGTATCTTTTAAAAGCTCATTACTTTATAAGACGGATCGTGAAAATCTCAAGGTTTTGTGTACCAAGAATGACCCGGAAACAACTTCAACCGTGCCCAGCCCCCCGCGATCAGAAATTAAATTATAAAAATGAATTAGTTGAAAATAAAGTTTTAACAAGAAATGTCTGAAAAGTATTTTTGGGGGATGGGGGCGATGACAGAGTGGATGTCTTAGACTAGTTATAGTGCTTTACTCTGGCATTAGTTTCTTTCAAAAACCAAGATAACTTAGTTGAAAATAAATTTTTAACAAGAAATGTCTGAAAAGTATTTTTTGGGGGAAGGAGCGAAGTCAGAGTGGATGTCTTAGACTAGTTATAGTGCTGTACTATGGCATTAATTGTTTTCGAAAACCCGGATGAATTAGTTGAAAATAAATTTTTAACAAGAATTGTCTGAAAATTATTTTTTTTGGGGGGTGAGGCCGATGACAGATTGGATGTCTTAGACTAGTTATAGTGCTGTACTCTGGCATGAATTTCTCTCGAAAACCCGGATGAATTAGTTGAAAATAAAGTTTTCACATGAAATGTCTGAAAAGTATTTTTTTGGGGGATGGGGCGATGACAGATTGGATCTCTTAGACTAGTTATAGTGCTGCACTCTGCCATGAATTGCTTTCGGAAACCCAGATGAATTAGTTGAAAATAAAGTTTTAATGTGAAATTTCTGAAAAGTATTTTTTTGGGGGATGGAGCGATGACAGATTGGATATCTCAGACTAGTGATAGTGCTGTACTGTGGTAAGAATTGCTTGTGAAAAACCTAAATGAATGACTTGAAATAAAATTTTTAACAATAAATTTCTGAAAAGTATTTTTTTGGGAGGATGGGGCGATGATAGAGTGGATGTCTTAGACTAGTCATAGTGCTGTACTTTTGCATGAACCGCTTTCGAAAACCCGGATGATTTAGTTGAAAAAAAAGTTTTAAAAAGAACTGTCTGAAAAGTATTTTTTTTGGGGGGATGGGGCGATGACAGAGTGGATGTCTTAGACTAGTTATAGTGCTGTACTCTGGCATGAATTGCTTTAAAAAACCCGGATCAATTAGTTGAAAATAAAGTTTTAACAAGAAATGTCTGAAAAGTATTTTTTGGGGGATGGAGTGATGACAGAGTGAATGTCTCAGACTAGTTATAGTGCTGTACTCTGGCATAAATTGCTTTCGAAAACCCGGATGAATTAGTTGAAAATAAATTTTTAACAAGAAATGTCTGAAAAGTATTTTTGGGTGGAATGGGGCGATGACAGAGTGGTTGTCTTAGACTAGTTATAGTACTGTACTCTGGCATGAATGGCGTTCTAACACCCGGAAGAATTAGTTAAAAATAAATTTTTAACAAGAAATCTCTGAAAAGTATTTTTTGGGGGGATGGGGCGATGACAGATTGGATGTCTTAGACTAGTTATAGTGCTGTACTCTGGCATGAATTGCTTTCGAAAACCCGAATGAATTAGTTGAAACTAAAGTTTTAACTGGAAGTGTCTGAAAAGTGTTTTTTGGGGGGATGGGGCGATGACAGAGTGGATGTCTTAGACTAGTTATAGAACTGTACTCTGGCATGAATTGCTTTCGAAAAACCAGATGAATTAGTTGAAAATAAATTTTTAACAAGAAATGTCTCAATATTGTTTTTTGGGGGGATGGAGCGTTGTCAGAGTGGATGTCTCAGACTAGTGATAGTGCTGTACTGTGGTATGCATTGCTTTTGAAAAACCCAAATGAATGACTTGAAATAAAATTTTTAACAAAAAACGTCTGAAAAGTATTTTTTGGGGGATGGGGCGATGACAGTGTGGATGTCTTAGACTAGTTATAGTGCTGTACTCTGGCATGAATTGCTTTTGAAAACCCGGATGAATTAGCTGAAAATAAAGTTTTAACAAGAAATGTCTGAAAGGTATTTTTTGGGGGGATGGAGCGATGACACATTGGATGTCTCAGACTAGTGATAGTGCTGTACTGTGGTACGAATTGCTTGTGAAAAACCCAAATAAATGACTTGAAATAAAATTTTTAACAAGAATTGTCTGAAAAGTATTTTTGGGGGAATGGGGCGATGACAGAGTGGATGTCTTAGACTATTTATAGTAATCTAATATTTAATTAATTGCTCTCGAAAAACTTTTAGATAGATTTGATATTAAATTTTTAACGATAAATGTCAGTAAATTGTTTTTTGGGGAATGGGGGCGACATCCGTTTAAATTTATCAAACTACCTTTAGTACTGTACTCTGGTATGTATTGCTCTCGAAAACATAGATTAATAAGTTGAAAATAAATTTTTAACAAGAAAATTCTGAAAAGTATTTTTTGGGGGATGGGGCGATGAACGAGAGTGGATGTCTTAGACTAGTTATAGTGCTGTACTTTGGCATGAATTGCTTTCGAAAACCCGAATGAATTAGTTGAAAATAAAGTTTTAACAAGAAATGTCTGAAAAGTATTTTTGGGGGGTGGAGCGATGACAGATTGGATGTCTCAGACTAGTGATAGTGCTGTACTGTGGTACGAATTGCTTGTGAAAAACCCAAATGAATGACTTGAAATAAAAATCCATTGTCGGATTTGTCATTATGAAAAAATTGTAAGTAAGTAAGTAGCAAACTGTTTCTTGAATTCAACTCTTGGATACACAATACAGATATTATAAAAAAATTTGTAATTTCCAGACTTCATTTGTTTGCAGTAGATACGGAGAGTTCTATGACTCGTCCCTTCAATGACTTCTATGGATTCCATGATACTTCCCCGCAATGACTTCAGATGATTTTAGGACTGATTTCCGTAGACATAGCTCTATTCAACCTAGAGAGAGGGTTTAAAAGTTTGATGAAGTACTTCTCTACTTAATAGCTACATTAATATCTTCTAAGATAATAGGACTGTATGACACAGAACTTATCGGTTTGAAAAAATCATCTTGTGGTGTTATATTTGAATGTTCTTTTTTATTATTGTCTATGGAACTTGAAGAAATTGAGTGTTATCATTGGATAGTCAATTATAATATGTTTGAATATAATAAAAGCCTGTGGAATACTACATTACGTCCTATGAACAGACTTGGATTCTATGATAGAGTGATTACACCACTTAATAATACTGGTCAGGAACTGAGAAATTTTCAGGAGGAAGTCAATGAAATTTGCAGCTTTTTCGGGGTTGAAGCACTCTACGTAAAGGGTAATGTAAAAGATAAAAGATAAAGATTATCGTAAAAGATAAAGTTTTAATTCAAAAGTGTGACCCTAGGATTCCACTTTTCAATCTAGAAGAGCTTAAGTGTCCTAAATTTGAAGGGGGTTATCACCGTCCTGAAGACGAGGTTAGGTTCTTCGCGCAGTGGATACCTAAGGACATACCTGATCGTGATAAATCCATGAGACATGGTAAGAACTATTCTATATCATGGGATCATCGTTTCTGGATGTTCAAAAGTGAACTCTAAGTACTATTTTTATGTAAATATGTGTGTTTTTTTTTCAAAAAAAAATCTGCTAATACGTTTAAGCAATAAATATCTTTAAGCTTAACCCATCTTTATTCTTTAGAATAGTTCTATTCATTTCATTAAATTATGAAGAAATTGTAAGCAAGTAACAATCGCTTTCTTGAATTCGCTTCCTGGACACAATACAGATATTTAATTCAAGAAATAATAATAAAATCGCAAGTAAATAATAAACTCTTTATGGTTTTCACCTTATGGATAAACAATAAGGAAATTTCATTCCAGAAATTATGAAGAGATTGTAAATAGGCAGCAAACTCATTCTTAACAGTTACCTCTTATACGCCCAATGAATAAATTTCAATCACGTAATTGTGAAAAAATTGTAACACACACACACACAGAGACGACACACACACAGAGACGACACACTCAAAGTGACGACTTACACATAGAGACAACAAACACACAGAGACGACAAACACACAGAGATGACACACATAGAGAGACGACACACACACAGAGAGAGACGACAAATACACAGAGTCGACTCAAACACATAGAGAGACGACACACACACACAGAGAGACGACAAACACGCAGAGTCGACTCACACACAGAGAGGACAAACACAGAGACGACAGACACAAAGAGACGACTCACACAGAGAGAGAACAAACACACAGAACCGATACACGCACACACACACACACACATAGACGACACACATATAGAGACAACAAAAAAACAGAGACGACAGACACACAAAGACGATACACACACACAGAGACGAGACATACACAGAGGTGACACACACACACACACATACACACTTACACACAAACAAACACAAACACAAACACACACACCCAAACATCAACACAAAAACACAAACACTTACAAACAAAAAAAAAAACACAAATACAGAAACAAAAACACACACACACACACATACACAAACAAACACACACAAAAACACACACACACACACACAGAGAGAGAGGACAAACATACAGAGAAGACACAAAACAGAGACGACACACCCACAGAGACGACACACACACACACACAGATACTAAACACACATAGAGATGACACATAAACACACATAGAGACAGCACACACACAGACACACACGCACACACAGAGACGACACCCGCACAGAGCGGACACATACACACACACAGAGAGACGACACACACAAAGTGACGACTTACACATAGAGACGACACACGCACTGAGACGACAAACACACAGAGACGATACACAAAGAGGGACAACACACACACACACACAGAGACGACAAACACACAGAGACAACACAAACAAAGAGACGACACACCCATAGAGATGATACACACACACATTGAGAGGACACACGCACAGATACGACACACAAACAGAGTCATAGTGAGAGAGATATCCAAAAAGTTGGGTTGATCTAGGTTCACTTGGAGTGGCGCGCCACTCTAAGTTTCTCTGATACGCTAAATCTGATGGTGTGATTTTCATTAAAGTTCTATGACTTTTAGGGGTTGTTTCTCCCTTTTTTCGAAAATAAGGCAAATTTTCTCAGGTATTAAAATTTTGGTATCAAAATTCTGTTTTTTAGAGTTTCGGTGACTATTGAGCCGGGTCGCTCCTTAGTTACAGTTCTTTACCACGAACTGTTTGAAAAAGAAAAAATTTATATTACGAATCAATGCAGCTAGATTTGTTTTTTTTTGTGTTTTGCTCTCACGGAGGTTCTGTTATCCCAGTTTACATGCCTTAGCGGGGGGGATTAGAGGGGGGAGTAGGATTTTCTTAGTGCTACAAATCACGGCCCTTTTTTTCTAAGCATTTTTTCCTTTTGACTTGTTTTGTGTATATGCCCATTGAGATGCGAGCCAATACCCGACACAATGCAACAGATCCTTTTCAATAGTTATGTCTTCATTAAAATTCCCTTGTCCTTGTCTACATACTCTGTAAGTTTAACCAGTGGGGGAAAGCAAGCTTTGTTGCCAAGTTTCAAGTGCTTTTTGGTGCCATTAATTTTTGGCACTCCTTTCGACTTCCCAGCATTTCCACTCCCGAAATGGCACCAAAAGTACCATTTTCGGTACCGTGATAATTGTGGAAACGACCGCAACCTAGTGAAGAATGGACTCTAGCCCATAGTAACTGAAAAATTTAAAAAGGGGTTAAAAAAAACTTTCAAGTTAGAAAAAATCACCGTTTAAAGCTGATTCAAGGTGTAATTATTATTTTGGCTAATCCTAATGATAAAAGCTTATTAAAAGAGCAAATTTATGTGAATTTCGAAAAAAGGCCTGAAACTCCCCAAGAATGGTGCCTCGTGCATGAATGACGATAAATTTGACAATTAGTTGCTAAAATTAATCACCGTATCTTGGATCATTTTCTTAACTATTGTACACTTTAGCCAAGATGAAAAATGCAACTGACTCATCAATAGCATTTTAGATGAAAGCTATTTAGTTTTATTATTTTTCTTTCATTTCAAGTTCGTAAACAGAAGCCTTATAAGGAGATCTCTGAACCAATATTCTCCATTTACTAGTTTCTTCCAACTTCAGCACTTATAGCTACAAGTTTCAGAAAATTACAAGAAATTACAGAAAATTACTAAAAAAATTACAAGAAAGAAGATGAGAATTGGATGCTTCAAAGTTGCTCCTTGGGTTGAGGTACAGCCAGCTTGCGTTTAATCGAAAAGGCACCACGAATTGTTTGCAAATGGTACTGCAAACAATACCGTTTAAAATATACAAGATTATAGCCATAGATTTTGCAATACACAGATTTTAGTAAGTATATTATAACCAGCATAATAGCGTTTACTTGCTAAATACTGGTGCGTCCCTTCTTCATCAAACTTTTTACTTCCAAGAGAGTCTCGTGTAAAATGGTTGGTGGTATAATGTTTGAAAAGGGCTCGTTTGATATTCGTTTGAAGTTCTAGTACTCTTTTAAGGACTAGAATTGAGGAGAGGGTAGTCTGATATCCTTCCAGCGCTTCTTCTGTCCATATGGCCCCAGATTGTATCCTATTGAAGCTTCAAATTAGGCATTTTCATTATTTTAATCAATTTAAGGCATAAGAGCACCAACCTGATCCCCTTGGGCCCGTGCCACCTCCCATACACCACCCCTAAATCGCTGAGTATAGCTTACCTCTTTTGACAGGTGAACATTTTGAAACTTTTTAAATAATGGAATATACACTCCATCCTCAGTCCCCTTAGGGCGTTAAACGCTAGTACAGACCTAGGTAATACTTTGCATAGATTATGTGCCTTGCCGTGCTATTTGCATAGATTATGTTCCTTGTCATGCTATTTGCTTGCCTTACGTTCCTTGGTGCCTTTTCAAGCAAAGTGGTCAAACACGTTATATTTGGAACTAGGGGCGATATTGTGTAATGCAACCAGACTGGCTTATGAGGCGACACCCATTTTTTGGGGCCAATCGGAGAGAGAGAAGGCTACTCCATATACGGTAACTTGATTAGTAATTGGATTCAAATAAAAGGAGTGATTTTCTACTACGAACGGTACATGAGTTACCATACAGGTTTCTAAGCCAAAACTTTTGATCGTCATATTACGTATTCAAAAGGTTTATTGCGCCTTCTGTAAGAAATACTGGTTTCCGTCATAAGGATAACAAAATCATGTTATCGTATAACCAATGTTTTTTTCCTAAAGACATATCCAAGCCGCGCATGTTTCTGACTCAAAAATTGTCAAACAGCAATAAGCTCTAGGCTGAAGGTACCTTCCATCATGTCTAGAATTGATTGGCATATGGTGTTAGATCAATTACCAAAAAAAAACTTTATTTGCGAAAAAGGGTATAGCATTTGCGAATTGGAGTTGAACAGTGTTTTCATTATAAAATATGCTATAACATTGTAGTGTACTATAAAGTTGATACTAAGAGTTGTAGATGGCAAGAAAAGAACTTTAATAAAGGAATTCAGAACAATCCATAGAAATCCTTGGAAATCAAGTAGTGAGGTGTATATGAGTATGAAATGTCAAGGATCATAAACACCAATGACCCTAACCACCACGGACCTCACCTCCCAAAGATCCCCATACACCCAACCTCCAATGGGGCCCCCTGTCCCAACCTTTTGGCCCCGCCCCCCATTTTTTTCTAACATGATATATTTTTTCAACTTTTTTTACAACATACTTAAAACATAAAAAATCTTATTTAATATTTTCCAAATTCAAAATGAGTATGATATAGAAATGTTAGTCGTGACTTTTACTATTAGAAAAATATTGTTTGTAGTAGCACTTTTTTAACATATTTTTTTTTGGACTTTTTTTTTATTTATTTTTTTTTTACGTATCTTAAAATAACATAAAACATGCTTACGGCTCTAACAATTGTACTATATGCTTGCTAAGAGACACGATGCGGCTTTCCCACTGGTACTCTATGCCCGGTCATCGACACTACCTAGTCTATTGCATGTATTAAATCAGTATTTTTTACGCAGTGGAACGATAAACACATAACTAATATCTATAAGAAAGTGAAGATAAAGTATTTTAAGAAACTGTGTTCACATGATAGTGTTATTGTAGCATTGAATGCTGACAAGGAGAAGTATTTAAACTATGAAATAAGTACAAGTGGTATCACTATTGGGAACGTATGCGTGCATTGTCATGACAGTAAAGAATTAAATTTATTTGGAGTACCAAACAAATTCAACTCTTATGATGGTGGATTTGCGAGATTGAGATCTCCGGATATGATTGCACTCAAAGAGAATGCTAACCTAAAAATAATAGTTGATGAAGAGGGACATCTTCTTGCTAGTGCTTGTGGTAGCATGTTACCCAGTGTTATACCATATCGTCAGCTTTCGGGTATTAGCATTCAACGGAAGATCAAAAGAAGAAAGGCCTACTCTTCTACTAATATCATAAACCATATCTTGTCTACGTGCCGGAGCTGTTACCTGTGTAAAAATAATGTGATAATAGACAGTGAAATTGCCAGAAAAATAAAAAGGGCATTGGCAGAAAATATCACTAAGGAATATTAAGATGAATCGATCAAAAACAAAGTACCAGCAAACGTTACTACCATTGATCAAACAGTCAATGAACCAAATAATACCAAAGACGAAAAGCATATTGAGCCTGTCGATGACACACCTTTAAAAATTGTGTATGACTCAAAATGGAATAATGATTATTCTACTCATTACAAAATAAGAGAAGACAATAGCTATAGTTTCAAGAGAGAACATGGTGAACCAATTTATGGGACAGATTCAAAATGTCCAAAGTTGTTCACCGATATTAATAATGTATAATAATGTATCTACTATATATGTATATTAATATCATACATGTCATTATTTCATTAAAAATATGTTATCTATTACTTTGTTATATTTCCATTATTTCTAGGGCCTGCTAACATATTCATAGAGCTTTTATTAGCAAAAAACACATAAAAAAAACATAGATTCAGACATACAAACCGATAAATACAAGCACTGGGAGAAGAAAACATCCGCCCACACACACACACACACACACACACACACACACACACACACACACACACACACACACACACACACACACACACACACACACACACGAGAAAGACATGCATTGGAACAACCAAACATCTGGCCAGACCCACAGGCAAAAAGAGTGAGAGAGACAAAAACACATACAAATAAGTAGCTTCAGACAAAAACACCGAAAAATACATGCATTGGAATAAGCAAACACCCACCCAGACACACAAGCAAAAAGAGTGAGAGAGACAAAAACACATACAAATATGTAGATTCAGACACACAAACCGAGAAAGCCATGCATTGGAATAAGCAAACACCCGCCCAGACACACAGGCAAAAAACAGTGAGAGAGACAAAACACATACAAATACGTAGATTCACACACACACACAAACCGAGAAAGCCATGCATTGGAATAAGCAAACACCTGCCGAGACACACAGGCAAAAAACAGTGAGAGAGACAAAAACACATACAAGTACGTAGATTCAGACGCACACACAAACAGGGAAAGACATGCATTGGAATAAGCTACACCCACCCAGACACACAGGCAAAAATCAGTGAGAGAGACAAAAACACACACAAATACGTAGATTCAGACTCACAAACCGAGAAAGGCATGCATTGGAATAAGAAAACACCCGCCCAAACACACAGGCAAAAAAAGTGAGAGAGACAAAAACACATACAAATACGTAGATTCCGACGCACAAACCGAGAAAGACATGCTTTGGAATAAGAAAATACCCGCCAAGACACACAGGCAAAAAGAGTAAGAGAGATAAAAACATATACAAATACGTCGCGCGCCACTCTAAGTGAACCTAGATCAACCCAACTTTTTGGATATCTCTCTCACTATGACTGTGTGTCTGAGCGGGTGTGCTGCCATCTATAATTGATCTAACCTAAATTCAACGAAATGATGCATAGTAGTATCTCAATGCCTGTCACTGTTGGTTTGTATGTGTGAATAAATATATTTGCATGTGTTTTTATCTCTCCCACTCTCATTGCCTATGTGTCTGGGCGGATGTTTGCTTCTCCCAGTGCCTGTCTTTGTCGGTTTGTATATCAGAATCTATATATTTATGTTTTTCTGAGTCTCTCACTCTCTTTGCTTATTTGTCTGAGCGTGTGTTTGCCTATCTCAATGCCTGTCATTGTTTTTTTGTATGTCTGAATCTATATATTTGCATGTGTTTTTGTCTCTCTCACTCTCTGGGCCTATGTGTCTGGGCGGGTGTTTGCTTATCTCAGTGCCTGTCTTTGTTGGTTTGCATGCCGGAATCCTTATATTTATATGTGTTTTTGCCTCTCTCACTTCCTCTGCTTATGTGTCAATCAATCAATCAATCAATCAATCAATTTATTAATACTAAAAAAAACAATACAATAACAAACTTAAAATTTAAATACCCCCAATAAGCTAATCTTGTAAAGGGCCAAAAAACCAAAAGACACAATATTATAAAGCACACATAAAAAAAAAAAAAAAAAAAAAAAATTGGATAATATACATTTATTAAAATAGGATAAATAATAGGAGAAAATAGGAGAATTATTTTAAATATATTAAATGAAAAAAAAAGACATAAATGTGGATGGAATGCGAAAAAAAAAGAAGAAAAAAGGGGGAAAATACTATACTGGAAATACCCAGCGAGAAAGTGCCTTTGCAGAAAGAGATAGAGGGACATCAGGAGGGATGGAATTCCATAGTAAAATAGATTGATAAACAGGAGACCTCTGACCTGCTGTCGATGATCGCTTAGGTAAAATGAACCTGCGATAAGAGCTACGTAAAAAAGAAGAGTACCTACCTGAGCCTGACAGAAAGAAAAACTGCTGCAGAGATGGTGGAAGTGTACCTAGAAAAGCAGTCTGGGCGGGTGTTTGCCTATCTCAATGCCTGTCATTGTTGGTTTGTATGTCAGAATCCATATGTTTATATGTGTTTTTGTCTCCCTTATTTCCTCTGCTTATATGCCTGGGCGGGTGTTTGCCTATCTCAATGCCTGTCATTGTTGCTTTGTATGTCAGAATCCATATATATTTATATGTGTGTTTTTGTCTCCCTCACTTCCTCTGCTTATGTGTCTGGGCGGGTATTTGCCTATCTCAATGTCTGTCATTGTTGGTTTGTATGTCTGAATCTATATATTTGCATGTGTTTTTATCTCTCCCACTCTCTTTGCCTATGTGTCTGGGCGGATGTTTGCTTCTCCCAATGCCTGTCTTTGTCGTTTTGTATGTCAGAATCTATATATTTATTTGTTTTTTACTCTCTCACTCTCTTTGCTTATGTGTCTGGGCCGGGTGTTTGCCCATCTCAATGCCTGTTATTGATGCTTTGTATGTCTGAATCTATATATTTGCATGAGTTTTTGTCTCTCTCACTCTCTTGGCCTATGTGTCTGGGTGGGTGTTTGCTTATCTCAGTGCCTGTCTTTGTCGGTTTGTATGTCGGAGTCCTTATATTTATATGTGTTTTTGTCTCTCTCACTTCCTCTGTTTATGTGTCTGGGCGGGTGCTTGTCTATCTCAATGCCTGTCATTGTTGGTTTGTATGTCAGCATCCATATATTTATATGTGTTTTTGTCTCCCTCACTTTCTCTGCTTATGTGTCTGGGCGGGTATTTGCCTATCTTAATGCCTGTCATTGTTGGTTTGTATGTCTGAATTTATATATTTGCATGTGTTTTTATCTCTCTCACTCTCTTTGCCTATGTGTCTGTGCGGATTTTTGCTTCTCCCAGTGCCTGTCTCTTTCGGTTTGTATGTTAGAATTTGTATATTTATGTGTTTTTTGCCTCTCTCACTCTCTTTGCTTATGTGTCTGGGCGGATGTTTGCTTCTCCCAGTGCCAAAATATTGTTACTTACTTACTTACATATCTTTACCTACGTGTCTGGGCGGGTGTTTGCCTATCTCAATGCCTGTCATTGTTGGTTTGTTTGTCTGAATCTATATATTTGCATTTGTTTTTGCCTCTCTCACTCTCCGGGTCTATGTGTCTGAGCGGGCGTTCTCTTAACTCAGTGATTGTCTTTTTCGGTTTGTTTGTCAGAATCCATATATTTATATGTATTTTTGTCTCTCTCACTTCCTCTGCTTATCTCTCTAGGCGGGTGTTTACCTATTTCAATGCATGTCATTGTTGGTTTACAAGTCAGAATCCATATATTTATATGTGTTTTTATCTCTCCCACTTCCTCTGCTTATGCGTCTGGGCGAAAGTTTGCTTCTCCCAGTGCCTGTCTTTGTCGGCTTGTATGTCAGAATCTATATATTTGCATGTGTTTTTGTCTCTCTCACTGTCTTTGTATATAAGATGAGATAAGATTTATTGCTGAAAAATGGCTATCACAAGCCCAAAAGGGCCGAATTCGCACTTTAGCGTCAAATACAGCGAAAAAAGAACAGCAAAAACAAACAATCAAACAACAACAGAAAATTATAAAAGGGTCAATGTCAAATACGTAAAAACGTTAAAAATAAAAACAAAGTACAAAGTAAACTCATAAAATTAGAAGGCCAATGTCAAGTCAGCAAAAATGCCCCCCCAAAAAAACTTGTAAAATTAACAAGGGGATAAAGTAGAATTAAAACAAAAACATAAGTTAGTTGGTGACTAACAAACATAAATATAAAACCTCCAAATCTGCAAAATGGGCATTAAAATTAATAACTATGAGGTAAAGAGTGAGTGAGGGGGGGGGGGAGGCAGCGGAGATTCAGTGGTTTAAAATGTCAACTACATAAGGGATAAAAGTTCTTCTATATCTTTTAGTGCAAACTCTTATTGGGGCGAGAAGGGGGATTTTTGTTGACGCAGAACGCGGGAGGCGGGGTCGAAGGGGTGAATATTGACCGGAGAAAAGGGGAGTTGTTCGAGGGTTTTGAAGGGCATTGTTAGCAAAACGCAAGGTAATTTTTGCTCTCCTTTCTTTAAGGGTGACAAGGTTAGCTCTCCTAAGAAGGGAAATATAAGGTACTTTACCCTCATTGAAGATAATTCTTAGGCACCTTTTTTGTACTGCTTCTTTTCTGTCCGACAATTCAATGGAAATGCTAGGATGCCAAACAGGACAGGCGTACTCAAGGGTTGGGCGTACAAATGACAGGAAAATCCTTAAACAGTGCGATTAACATATTTTTAATGAAATAATGACATGTATGATATTAATATACATATATAGTACATATATTATATGTTATAATGTATGTACCATTATACATTATTAATGTCAGTGAACAACTTTGGACATTTTGAATCTGTCCAATAAAATAGTTCACCATGTTCTCTCTTGATACTTTAGCTATTGTCTTCTCTTAGTTCGTAATCAGTAGAATAATCATTATTCCATTTTGAGTCATACACAATTTTTACAGGTGTGTCATCGACAGGTTCAATATGCTTCTTGTCTTTGGTATTATTTGGTTCATTGACTGTTTGATCAATGGTAGTAACGTTTGATGGTACTTTGTTTTCATCGATTCATCTTTATATTCCTTAGTGATATTTTCTGCTAATTCCCTTTTTATTTTTCTGGCAATTTCACTGTCTATTATCACATTATTTTTACACAGGTAACAGTTCCTGCACGTGGACAAGAAAGGGTTTATTATATTATTAGAAGAGTACGCCTTTCTTCTTTTGATCTTCCGTTGAATGCTAATACCCGAAAGCTGACGATATGGTTTAGCACTGGGTAACATGTTACCACAAGCACTAGCAAGAATATGCCCCTCTTCATCAACTATTATTTTTATGTTGACATTCTCTTAGCGCAATCATCTCCGGAGATCTCAATCACGCATATCCACCATCATAAGAGTTGAATTTTTTTGGTACTCCAAAGAAATTTAATTCCTTACTGTCATGACAATGCACGCATACGTTTCCGTTAGTGTTACCACTTGTACTTATTTCATAGTTTAAATACCTCTCCTTGTCAGCATTCAATGCTACAATAACACTATCATGTGAACACAGTTTCTTAAAATGCTTTATCTTCACTTTTTTATAAATATTAGGTATTTGTTTATGATTCCACTGCGTAAAAAATACTTATTTAATACATGCAATAAACTAGGTAGTGTATATAACCGGCCACAGAGTACCTGTGGGAAAGCCGCATCGTGTCTCTGAGCAAGCATAGAGTACAATTGTTAGAGCCGTAAGCACATTTTATGTCATTTTAAGATACGTAAAAAAACAAAAAAAAAATAATAAAAAAAATAAAGTTGAATAATTTCGAAGTACAAAAAAAAATTTAATTAAAAAAAAATTGCTACAACAAACAATATTTTTCTAATAGTAAAAGTCACGACTAAAAGTTGAAAAAATATATCATGTTAAAAAAAAGGGGGGAGGGGGCCCCATTGGAGGTTGGGGGTATGGAGATCTCTGGGAGCTGAGTTCCCTGGCGGTTAGGGTCATTGGTGCTTATGATTCTTGACGGTCCATACTCATATACGCCTTACTACTTTATTTGCAAGGATTCATATGGATTGATCTGAATTTCCTTATTAAAGTTCTTTTCTTGCCATCTACATCTCTATTAGTATGAACTTTTTAGTATACTAGAATATTATAGCATATTTTATAATGACAACACTGTTCAACTCAGATTCGCAAATGCTATACCCTTTTTTGCAAATAGAGCTATATTTTTGGTATATGATTTAACATCGTATCCCAATCAATTCAAGACATTATGCTAGGTACCTTCAGCTTAGAGCTTATTACTGTTTGATAATTTTTGAGTCAGAAACATGCGCGGCTTGGATGTGTCTTTAGTAAAAAACATTATTTATACGAAAACATGATTTTCTTACCCTTATGACTGAAACCAGTATTTGTTACAGAAGGCGCAATAAACCTTTTGAATACGTAATATGACGATCAAACGTTTTGGCTTAGAAACCTGTTTGGTAACTCAAGTACCGTTCATAGCATAAAATCACTCCTTTTAATTGAATCCAATCTAGTTAATTAAGCTATCGTATATGGAGTAGCCTTCTCTCTCTCCAATTGGCCCCAAAAAATGGGTGTTGCCTCATAAACCAGTCTGGTTGTATTACAAAATCTCGTTCCTAGTTCCAAATATAACGTGTTTGATCACTTTGCTTCGAAAGGCGCCAAGGAACGTAAGGCAAGCAAATAGCATGGCAAGGAACATAATCTATGCAAATAGCACAGCAAGGAACACAATCTATGCAAAGTATTACCTAGGTCTCTACTAACGCTATTATGCTGGCCTACGTATGCTCCACCTCAAGCTTGATTTTTCAGCATTGTTTAACTGTCGTCACCAAACCTCTTTCTGTCAACAGTACATCCACTCCTTTCTCTGACCCACTTTGGTAAACAGGGTGTATGCTCCGGTCAACAGAAAGTTCAACACGTCACCGACTTTTCCCCTGGTCAACGGTATGTACACTTTATCATCATTCCTGTTTGATCAGAGGCTTTTGCACTCCATCGATCCTCCATAATGTGTACATCTTTGGGTCCTACTCCTATAAAAACAGTTTTTGCGACTCATCATCAACCCCTTTGATAAAAATTGCCTACACCTCGTATGTGACCCCTTTTGGATCAGACCCCCTTTCATCTCCAAGCCACTCTGGTAAACAGTATGTAGGCTCCTTCTCTAGCTCCCATAGGTTAATAGTGAGTAAGCCCCTTCTCTGACCCATCTTAGTGGACATTGCGTTGGCTCCGTTTCCAAAACAATTAGATTAGAATCGTAGTATGAATAACCTAAATCAAAACAAAGTAGGTACATATTCTACAAATAGCATTATTATTTCCATCAAACATGATATTTAAAGAAACATGAGACTGCTATTGTTGCATAATTGATCAAAGTCAAACGTATAAATAAATATTTTACAAACGATTAGAGTATGATTTTACCCGAGTACGTGTTTAAAGATTTCCGACCAGCCTTCATTTTGGTTGGGCTGATAGGAAATGTCTTCATCTCAACCGCTCTTTTTTATCCCGGCCGACTGAAAATTTCCAAGTCTGGAAGCACTATTTGGTTCTGGCTAGTCAAAAATATTCCAAATCTAATAAATCTTTTTGGTGCGGGCTGATAAAAAAAAATTATTAAGACTAGTAACTCGTTTCGATCTAACCTGTTGATTTCCTGTCCTATAAGTCTCAGGTTGATTAAACAGAGTTAAAAAAAAATTTCCATACCCTCTTACATCCAAAAAAAAAATCCTTATAGTTTTTGAACGATCCTCCTGCCTTAAGCCCAATCAGGGTATATTTAGAATCCGATTGAGCTTAAATTTAAAAATTCTCCAGAGAAATAAAGACTTCAGATATCCGTCACATAACGTCACGTGATTGGCTAAGTGTCACGGGCAGACACCAATTATACAATTTAAGACTGATACGTGTAAAGGGTTTGAGGGTATCGCCTATACAGCAAAAAGTTCTTGCTGGTTATGTACTGGTTAATTTAAGCTCGGTATTAACTTTAAGTTCAAGTAAAATTGGTAAGACACTTATCTTATCTTGTCTTTTTTTTCTTTTTTTTTGTCTAGCCTGTCAAACTGGATTCAAATTTCCGAGAGGTTATCGACGGGAGTTAGATTTTTATACTTAATTTTCATGCCTCAGATTTTAAAGGTTTTCAGTAAAATACTTTGAAAGTCATACTTTCATGATTAGCAGTGTGAGCAATCGGAGGGGGGGGGGGTGAAATAAGCCAATAAATCATTTTGCCCCTTCCTAGATTTGGAAAACTCCGTTTTGTTTTTTTATTGAAAAAAATTGTAAGAAAAATATTGTCAGAATTTAAAATAAATATTTTTTTCTTATGGTCATTTTTCTTTTTCATTTTTCTTTTCTTTTCTTATGGTCATTTTTCTTATTTTTTTTTTCTTATGGTCATACGATGGAACAAATTCTTACCCCTCTCCTTTTCATTTTCGTGAAGTGGCGTACCTAATGATTGGCGTGAATTGAGTATCTAAATGATCCAATTACATTATACATTTTTAGCGATTTGTTTCAGGGAAAATATTTCAGGTCTTGGGTGAGGGGAATTACGAGTTTGAAAAAAAATAAAACAACATTTGAATCGCACGGAAACTACAGAGAATTATAGATGAAACAATAAGAATCTTGCGACTAATGTAATGGCACCGAATAAAAACCTTCTGCCACCTCTTGCGTTCCAGGTATTGTCTACCCGGAGTTTTAAATCAGAATACCTTTGATAAACAGTAAAGATACCCAAAAAAATATTTCCAGCTGTCAAAATGACATTTTTTTTTTCTTATTTACCATTATTATATTTTTGTTTTTCAAGTTTTTATATATTTTTAGGTAGTTATTTCTATTTATCAATACATTTAATATTTACCAACATTAAATTATCTACCAATAATATAAAGTCTTATGTTCAGTAGCATTACGGCCTCTCTTATTGTATTTTTTTTAGATTAATTGGATCAGTATCTGATATCACTGTTCTCAGTTTTTAAATAAATTGGCAGGTTTTTAGACATTAGAAATCCGATCTCTTTTGGCTTTAGAGCTTATTTAAAGCTTTGAACTATTCTTAACAAGGAGCCTAGCACAAATCCTAACTAGAGGATATCATAGTCCCATTTTCCCTGGAGTTATTATGCTGAGATTAGCCATTTGTAATAGGAAACCAGTAGAAGACTTATGAGTCCTTAGAAAGTCCGCACGGAATTCTGATTATAGAATTGCTTTCGTTGTCATGACAGTTTGGGAAGGTTTTTTATTGCTATCGGACTCCTAATTATTGTCTGTGAAGATTAGCAGAGATTGAATACAAAATTGGCAAATGAAGCTTTGTCTTGTAAGCAAAAATATAATCTAGCTCTGAGCCGGAGAAAGATTTTCCTGATTGAAAGATTTTCCCCCATGAGCCAACACTAACCTCTGTTAAGCATAATAAATAGTTGCTTATATGGTAGGCGTTACTAGATAAAATAAAAAAAAATACTGCCTTGCTTCCTTGCTCGTTTGTCTAAGGGCTGTAAAATTTGTGTCTGCATTAGTTTCGTATTTATTTAGTTTGCGTTAATTTCATTTTCTTCGTCTCTTTCGTATTGATCTTGAGGAGTCATATAATTGATATAACCTAGTTGAATAAAACTGAATTAAAAGTTACTAAAAATCTAGTAAAACTAATTGATTTTTTTTTGCCAAAAATTTAAATTTTAATAACCACCAAAAAATTCCTGCCTCTGTAGAATTATTCTTTTATCAGCTCATTGTTTGGGTGATTCTTTGTTGGTTGAAGAGCTCTTTAAAAATCAAGCTGAAAAGAATAAAGGCATAAGCTGCCGTAGAGCTGACGGAGAAGGAGACCAGTCGGTCAGCCTAAGTAAGCTCCCGGACAATATCCAAATATCCATCAAATTATTTTTTTTTCCATCAAATTAGGGTTTGATATTGTTAGTTCGCTAAACAAGGCTTGATGGTACAGAGCCCTTATATCTAAAAAAAATTGAGAATGATATAAATCTCCAGTGATTCGACTCAAATTAGATAGGGACTTGATCAAACTGGTTGTGGTAACGAACTGAAAGTAAGGAGCGACCCGGCTCAATAGTAACCAAACTCTAAAAAACGAAATTTTGATACCAATAGATACATCAAAAGAATTATATTGATCTTAAATATTTAAGTTTCATTAAGTTTAGTCCTACCCATCAAAAGTCACGAGCCTGAGAAAATTTGCCTTATCATAGGCAGCCCGCTAGCGCTGCTTAAGTAAAGAATGATGTGGGCACAATGTGGTTTTTTTTCTTCAGCCGGGCACTTCGTATCGAAGGAGTTGTCGTAGAAACTTCGAAAAGGGCTCATTCAATTGGAAATTGGAATGGCTAGTGCCCTTTTTAATAGTTGAAAGTGATTGGGGGGCAACTTGTCCCCCCCCCACGCGCATCATTCCCCCAAACACATCCAATCAAAATTTTGAGATAGCCATTTTGTTCAGCGTAGTTGATTTCCAGATAGAAAATATATTTTTGAGGAGGACACTCCCCCACAACACTCGGGGCAAGGGTTTTAAGTTATGCCCTGAGGGCATATAAGAAAGATGTTGGCACAATGTACTATGTATTATTTTGTCACTTTAGAGCAGGGCACTACAAATGGAAGACGTCGTAGTATTAACTTTAAAAAGAGTTCGTTCGATTGAAAATCGACTAGTAGGTTGGTCTATGCAACAGTCGGCAGTGACTGAAGGACTAATAGCCCCCCCCCCATAACCAGCATTCCCCCAAACATAGCACAGCGAAAGTGTGCAATAGCAATTTTGTTCAGCGTGGCTGTTATCAAGATACAAAATATGTTTTTGAGGAGAACATTATCCCATAACCCAGAAGACCAGGGTTTTAAATTATACCCGAGGGCCATGTTAGGTTGTTAAAGAAGGTGTTGTTATAGAAAATTAAAAACAGGCTCATTCGATTGGAAATTGAAAGGGATAGTGACCTTTTTAATAGTAGAAAGTAATTGAAGGGCAACTAGCCCCCTCATGCCCATCATTCCCCCAAACACATCCAATCAAAATTTTGAGATGGCCAATTTGTTCAGCGTAGTTGGTTTCCAGATAGAAAATATATTTTTGAGGAGGACACTCCCCCACAACCCTCAGGGCAAGGGTGGTTTTAAGTTATGCCCTGGGGGCATATAAGGTGTTTATAGAAGACGTTGTCGTAGAAACTTCAAAAAAGGCTCATTCGTTTGGAAATTCAAAGGGCTTGTACCCTTTTTAATAGTCGAAAGTGATTGGAGGGCAACTAGCCCCCCCCCCACGCCCATCATTCCCCTAAACACATTCAATAAAAATTTTTAGATAGCCATTTTATTCAAAGTAGTTGAAAGTTTTGGAAATTAGGTCTATAAGGATTACAACCTCTCCCGCAACAACCCTCAGGTCAACGGGTGTAAGTTATGCCCTGGGGGCATATAAAGTTTTTATTGAAAGCGTTGTCGTAGAAACTTCAAAAGGGCTCATTCAATAAGAAATTGAAAGGGCTAGTGCTTTTTTTAATAGTTGAAAGTGATTGGATAGCGACTAACGCCCCTCTCATGCCCACCATTTTCCCAAACACATCGAATTAAAATTTTGAGATATCCATTTTGTTCAACGTAGTTGAAAGTTCTGGAAATTTTGTCTTTTAGGATGATAACCCCCTCAGAGCCCTCAGTGCAAGGGTTTTAAGTTATGCCCTGGGGGCATATAAAGTTTCTATTGAAAGCGTTGTCGTAGAAACTTCAAAAGGGCTCATTCAATTGGAAATTGAAAGGGCTAGTGCCTTTTCTAATAGTTGAAAGTGATTGGATAGCGACTAACGCTCTTCCACGCCCACCATTTTCCCAAACACATCCAATCAAAATTTTGAGATATCCATTTTGTTCAACGTAGTTTAAATTTCTGTAAATTAGGTCTTTTAGGATGATAATCCCCTCAGAGCCCTCAGTGCAAGGGTTGTAAGTTATGCCCTGGGGCGCATGTAAGGTTTATATAGAAAGTTGTTGTATAAATCAACTAAGTAAAGAACGGGGACACTCGAGAACAAGACAAGAAACGGGGACTAAGTAAAGAGGAGAACAGTCCCCCACAACCCTCAGGGCAAGGGTTTTAAGTTATGCACTGGGGGCATATAAGAACGATGTTGGCACAATGTATTATTTATTAATTTTTTTCTTTTAGAGCAGGGCACTTCGTATCGAAGAAGTTGTCGTAGAAACTTCAAAAACCGCTCATTCAATTGGAAATTGGAGTGACTTATGCCCTTTTTAATAGTCGAAAGTGATTGGAAAGCGACTAACACAACTTCCACGCCCACCATTTCCCGAAACACATCCATTCAAAATTTTGAGATAGCCATTGTGTTCAGCGTAGTTGATTTCCAGATAGAAATTATGTTCTTGAGGACAGTGTCCCACAGCCCTTAGGGAAAGGGTTTTAAGTTATGCCCTGGCGGCATATAAGGTTTTTTATAGAAGGTGTTGGCGTGGAGAGTTTAAAAAGGGCTCATTCGATTGGAAATTCAAAGGGCTAGTGCCCTTTTTAATAGTCGAAAGTGATAAAAGGGCAACTAACCTACCCCTCATGCACACCTATTCCCCAAAGATATCTAATCAAACCTTTGAAACAGCCATTTCATTCATTACAGTTTTAATTTCTGGACATAAAGTCTTTGAGGATGACAACCTCTCCACAACCCTCGGGGCACGTGTTGTAAACTATTCCCATTGGGCGTATAAGGTTTTTATTGAAAGCGTAGAAACTTCAAGTGGGCTCATTCAATTGGAAATTGAAAGGGCTAGTGCCTTTTTTAATAGTTGAAAGTGATTGGAGAGCGACTAATGCCCCTCTCACGCCCACCATCTTCCCAAACACATCCATTTTGTTCCAAACATTTTGTTCCACGCAGTTCAAAGTTCAGGAAATTATACCTTTGAGCAGGACACTCCCCCCAAAATCTTCAGGGCAAGGGTTATAAGTTATGCCCTGGGGGCATATAAGGTTTTTATCTAAATCTTTGTCGTAGAAACTTGAAAAAGGGCTCGTTCGGTTGGAAATTCAAAGGGCTAGTGCCCTTTTTAATAGTCGAAAGTGATTTGAAGGCAACTAACCCCCCTCTTGCGCCCATCTTTTCTTCAGACACATCCAATCAATATTTTAGATAGCCATTTTATTCAACGTAGTTGACAGTTTTGGAAATTATGTCGTTAAGGATGACAACCCCCTCCTCATCCGCCACTGCCCTCAGAGAAAGGGTTTTAAATTAGACTTTTTGGGCATGTAAGGTTTTTATTGAAAATTCAGGAACTTTATAAGGGGTAATTGTTTTGAAGACTGGAAGGATTAGTGCCTTTTTTAATAGTTTAAAATAAATGGAGAGTGACAGATGCCCCTCTCGCGCCCACACATTTCTCATCAATATCCGATTAAAATTTAGAGATATCCAAATTTTGAGATAACATCTTTTAGGATGATAACCCCCTCAGAGCCCTCAGTGCAAGGGTTGTAAGTTATGGCCTGGGGACATATAAAGTTTATACATAAAGTCGTTATAGAAATTTTAAAAGGGGCTCATTTGATTGGAAATTGAAATTGCCCTTTTTAATGGTCGAAAGTGAGTGGAGTAATTTACCCCCCTCTTACGCCCACCATTTCTCCAAAAACATTCAATCAAGGTTTAGAGATAGCCATTTTATTCAATTTCGTTGAAAGTTCTGGAAATTATGTATTTAAGGATGACAACCCCCCCCAGAGCCACCAGGGCCAAGGTTATAATTCTGCCCTGGGGGCATATAAGGTTTTTATAGATAGAGTTGTCGTAAATCTTCAAAAGGGACTCATTCAATTCGAAATTGAGAGGGCTAGTGCCTTTTTTAATATTCGAAAGTGATTGAAGGCTAACTAACACCCCTCTCATGCCCGCCATTTGTCCAAACAAATCCAATCAAAATTTTTAGATAGCCATTTCTTTAAACCTACTATAAAGTTCTGAAAGTTAGGTCTTTGAGAATGACACCCCCCAGCACTCAGGGCACGAGTTCTAAGCTATGCCCTGGGGGCATATAAGATTTTTATTGAAATTTTATTCGTAGAAACTTCAAAAGGAATCATTTGATTGGAAATTGAAAGGGCTAGGGCCATTTTTAATAGTTGAAAGTGATTGGAGAGCGACTACCACCCCTCTCACGCCCACAATTCCCGCAAACACATCCAATCAAAATTTTGAAATAGCCATGTTGTTTAACGTAGTTGAAAGTTCTGGAAATTCGGTCTTAGAGGATGACAGCCATCCTAACAGACCTTAGGGTAAGGGTTGTAATTTATTCCCTGGGGGTATATAAGGTGTTTATAGAAAGCGTTGTTGTTTCCGAAAGGCCTCATTCGATTGGAAATCGAAAGGCCTAGTGCCCTTATTAATAGTCGAAAGGTATTGGAAGGCTGGACATTTCATAGTAAGCAGTAAGCACATTTTTTTTGTAAATGATATTAAGTTTTCCATTTCAGGTCAACTAGAGGAGGTTTGAAACAAAATGATACACTACTATTTTTGTCCAGATTTGTATAAGGGTCTATTTTGTTAAAAATAGATAAAAAAAAATTCTCCAGCATACAATTAGCGGATCAAACTATAAAGTCTTAAAAAAAGAATACGATTTAAAGTATTATTTTCATCTTCCCCGAAAAGACTATGTCAATACAAAACGAACAGAAATTAATAAAAAAAACTTTTTTCACAAAATAAGTTTTTCAAAGAAAAGTATAGAACTCCATTATACAAAATGCTTTCAAAAATAAAATCAAATAATCTACGAAGCTTGAAACTACTGTAAATCAGCATCGATAAATAAATGAAACCCAAAACGCACAGAAATTACAATAAATAACCGAGTCATACTCAAAACGAGCAGAAATTAACGCAAGTTGTGCTCAAAACCCCTATGCCTTCCCAAGGCCAGAACATAATTTGCACTTTACTGAAAAAAAAATACAAATGAATGTGCAGTGTCAGTTTAATATACATATACTGATATTTAGTAATCAGAGTGTTAATATGATTTAATTTATTAAAGTTACAAAAGTAAAAACATTTATATTTTTTTCAATAAAGTGCAAATTATGTTCTGGCCTTGGGAAAGCATAGGGGTTCTGAGCACAACTTACGTTAATTTCTGCTCGTTTTGAGTTTGACTCAGTTATTTTTTGTAATTAAATAAAAAAACAAGTTTTTTTAACTGAAAGTAAGGAACGACGTTAAAACTTAAAACAAACAGAAATTATTCCGTATATGAAAGGGGCTGTCCCCTCCTCAACGCCTCGATCTTTACGCTAAAGTTTTTTATTGTTTAAAAAAATAAGAGTTGTGAGAAAGTCAAACTTTAGCGTAAAGAGCGAGCCGTTGAGGAGGGTACAGTCCCTTTCATATGCGGAATGATTTCTTTTCGTTTTAAGTTTTACCGTCGTTCCTTACTCTCACTTAAAAAAACTTGTTTTTTTATTTAATTTTTGAACGTTTTTGAATTAATGCAGGTTTTGATTTTGGCTCACCGTACATGAATAATTAAAAACAAAATTGCATATTAATTTTACTTTTATTTGGTTAAATGGTATTCTCGAAACTTGTTTAATTTTATTTACAAACGTTTTTATTAGTAATAAACATACGTAACTTACGAATTAACTTACGTAACGAACTTCTATATTCATATATTTTTAATACGTATATTAGGGGGCCCTAGTCAATATCTCGCTCTTTAAGCTAAAGTTCGAATTTTGTTCCAATTCTTTAAAAACGACCCCTTAATCACAAAGGCCGTTATTTAGAATAAATAGCTCTTATGAAATTACTAAAAAATCTTTGGCTTAAAGAGCGAGGCATTGACTAGGGGGTGAACCCAATCATACACGTAATATTTTCTGCTCATTTTAAGTTTTGATGTTACTCCTTATTTTCAGTTGGAAAAGTTTTTTTCTTTATATGTAATTTGTGATCTTTTTTTTTAAATAATGCTGGGAAATCCGGCGCCCCATTCATAGCAATGTCCCTTCCCCCATGAAAACTTTCTTCATGGACAGATCTTCCCACATATCCCCCGACCCACCTACCCCCCTACTACCAGAAAAAATCCCCCCTGAAAACGTCTGTATACTTCCTAATAACCAATACTATATGTTAATATTGGGTAAAGTTCATAACTTTCAGCCCTCCCCCGGGCACTTCTGGGGATTAAGTCATCCTAAAGGACATAGTTATCATATTTTCAACCATGATGAACAAAATGGCTATCTCAAAATTTTGATCAGGTGACTTTGGGGAAAAAATGAGCATGGGAGGGGGCTTAGTTACCCTCCATTTTTTTCACTTAAAAAGGGCACTAGAACTTTTAATTTTCGTTCCAATGAGTCCTCCCATGATATTCTAGGACCACTAGGTCGATACGACCACCCCTGGAAAAAAAAAAATAAATAAATAAACATGCATTTGTGATATTTCTTCTGGGAAAAAATGGAAAATTCTACATTTTGTAGATAGGAGCTTGAAACCTTTACAATAGGCTTTTCTGATACGCTGAATATGATGGTGTGATTTTCATTAAGGTTCTATAACTTTTAGGGGGCCTTTCCCCTTTTTTTGAAAATCAGCCAAATTTTCTCAGGCGCGTAACGTTTGATGGATAGAACTACACTTGATGAAAATTATATATTTGAATTCAGCATTGAAATCTGATTCTTTTGATGTATCTATTGGTATCGAAAACCCGTTTTCTAGAGTATCGGTTACCATTGAGCCGGGTCGCTCCTTACTTACAGTTCGTTACCACGAACTGTTTGGTTTCTGTTCGTTTTGGGTTTCATTTATTTATCGATGCTCATTTGCGGTAGTTTCACGCTTCGTACATTATTTTGATTTTATTTTTGCTCATTTTTTGTTTAATGGAGTTCTTTACTTTTCTTTGAAAAACTTATTTTGTGGAAAAATTTTTTTAAATTAAGTTTTGAAAAAAGGGGGAAACACTCCCTAATAGTCATAGAATAAAAGCCATAGCCTGACTCAATAGTAATCGAAACGCTAAAACACGAAATTTTGAAACCAATAGATACATCAAACAAAGAATTAGAGTTTTATGCCGATTTCAAATATGTAAGTTTCATCAAGTTTAGTTTTACCCATCAAAAGTTACGCGCCTGAGAATTTGCCTTTTTTTCGAAAAAGAGGGTAACACTCTCTAAGAGTCATAGAACTCTAATGAAAATCACACCATCAGATTCAGCGTATCAGAGAACGCTACTGTAGAGGTTTCAAGCTCCTATCTGCAAAAATGTGGAATTTTGTATTTTTTGCCAGAAGAAAGATCACGGGTGCGTTTATTTGTTTGTTTGTATTTCCCCAGGGGTGATTGTATCGACCCAGTCGTCCTAGAATATCGTGAGAGGGCTCATTTGAATGAAAATTAAAAGTGCTAGTGCCCTTTTTAAGTCATCAAAAAGATTGGAGGGCAACCTGGCCCCCTCCCCCGCTCCTTTTTTCCCCAAAGTCGCCCGATCAAAATTCTGAGATAGCCATTTTGTTCAGCATGGTCAGAAAATATAATAACTATGTCTTTGAGGATGACGCAATCCCCCGCTGTCCCCGGGGGAAGGGCTGCAAGTTATGAACTTTGTCCAATGTTTACATATAGTATTGGTTATTGGGAAGTATACAGACGTTTTAGGGGGGATTTTTTCGAGTATTGGGGGGTTGAGTGGGTTTAGGTTACGTGGGAGGATCTTCCCATGGAGGAAGTTCTCATGGGGGAAGGGACATTGCTATGAAGGGGGTGCCAGATTTCCCAGCATTATCTAAAAAAGATCAGAAATTAAATAAAAAAAATCAAGCTTTTTTCAGCTGAAAGTAAGGAGCAACATTAAAACTTAAAGCGAACAGAAATTATTACGTATATGAGGGGGTTTGCCCCCTAGTCAATACCTCGGTCTTTACGCTAAAGTTTTTTTTTTAAGTACTTTCATAAGAGCTATTTATTCTAATTAAATGGCCTTTGTGATTAAGGGGTCATTCTTAGAGAATTTGAACAAAATTTAAACTTTAGCGTAAAGAGTGAAGCATTGACTAGGGGGTGAACCCCTTAATATACGTAATAAAAATATAGGAATATTGAAGTTCGTTACGTAAGTTAATACGTAAGTTACGTATATTTGTTACTAATAAAAACGTTCTTAAATAAATTTAAAAGTTCTAGTGCCCTTTTAAAGTAATTAAAAAATTGTAGGGCAACTAGGCCCCCTCCTCTGTTCCTTTTTCTCAAAATTGTCCGATCAAAATTTCGAAAAAGCCATATAGTAAAAAAAATGTAAAATTAATCTGCAAATTTCGTTTTAATCATTCATGTACGGTGAGCCAAAGTCAAAACCTGCATTAATTAGAAAACGTTCAGAAATTAAATAAAAAAACAATTTTTTTTTTAACTGAAAGTAAGCAGCGACATTAAAACTTAAAACGAACGGAAATTATTCCGTATACGAGAGGCACTATCCCCTCCTCAACGCCTCGCTCTTTTACAACGCTATCAAACGCTAAAGTTTGATTCTTTCTCACAAATCTATTTTTTAAAACAATAAAAAACTTTAGCGTACAGAGCGAGACGTTGAGAAGGGGACAGCCCCTTTCATATATGGAATAATTTCTGTTCGTTTTAAGTTTTAATGTCGCTCCTTACTTCAGTCAAAAAGACTTGTTTTTTTTAGTTAATTCAATAAGGGAAGAAATCTGGCACCGGAAAGAGCAATTCTGTAATAGTCAGTAGCCTAGGAACCAAAGTTTTTCTACCCTCGGGAGACGCAAATGTTTGTTTTAATCACGGCAGCCAAACTATGAACTTCTTTGTGTCTAACTACCCTGAAAAGCCATTGTCTCAGTTCAAGTAAATGTTTATTAAATACATTAAGTGTAATCACTGAAGTGTAATAAGTTTTGCTGTGACCTCTATGATTTCGTAAATATATACAATACCTTAATAGGAACTTTATACTTCCGCACTTGTTTCTTGCTCCAATACTGCAAACATGGTAACGGATATCTTGTGTGGAGACCGAATCAGGTTAAACTCGATTAAAAGCGTGTTTTTTTTTCTATTACTTATTTAAAAAAAATGACTAAAGGTCAGATTTCAGTAATCAATCTGTTTTTACGAAATAACTTTGGAATCACTTTTTGAACATAAAAAGTTTTGCATATTTTCTAGGTAATACTCCTTGTATTTACATCATGTTTTATTTGCTTGAATTTATACTTCATTTTCCTTTTTGTTCTATATCCGTTTTCACTCCCCTAATTGGCGTTATGTTTGCTTAACCGTTAGCCATTTTTGTTAGCCGGTTAGCTTTTTTTTCTTTTTTTCTCTTTAATGACCATTTCAAAACAACGATGTCTTTTGGGTTATTTTTGATTTTCCCTTTTGCTTTCCAATATAAAATCACATCCGTAAGAAACAAGTTTTTTTTTAATGGCATGATAAAATTCACAAGGCCAGATAAAAATTGAAGGTAACCTGAAAAGTATTAAAAACAAACCATCTTGGTGTTTAAATGACGTCGACAATGGTATTCGTGTATTGCAATTTTGAACTACCAACATGTGCGTAGAAATTGGGGGTGAATACAATCTACAACTTAATTTTTACTTAACGAGGTGAGCTGTTTTGTTTTGAAAAATAATTTTGTAAACATTTTCCTGAAAAGATAGTTTTCAAAGAAAAGAAGTAAAGAGGTTTTAGAAAAGTTTTAATTTTAAAAGTTTTTAGTAAGAGGATTTAAAATGTTTTAATTTTAAGTTTAAAAATTAAAACCTAGGATGAGCAGAACTAAGCTCATAAAATTATTCAAACTGAAAAAGAACAGTAATATATAATAATGAATAAATTAAACTCAAAACCGAAGTATAAACACATACAACAAGTACTGACAAAACCTATCCTCTCCACACCAAAAAAGTGACCCTTTGTCCGCGTCTCCGGAGACGATTCCATACCTATGCGAATCTGGCAACTAAATTTTTCAAGTTCCGTAGGTGATTATACTTGTTCCGTAAAAGCTGTATTAAATTTAATTTATTGGCTCGGAGCGATTAAGTAGTACAACATTTCCCCTCTAGAGGCGCTGAGGTACGCGGAGTCACTTTTGGAGAGTTTTGTCAGTACTTGTTCAGTATGTGTTTATACTTTGCTCAAAACGAAGAGAAAGCTCCAGGTCCGATAGCACCCTTCCCATTTAACAACATGTGTGAATTTTTCAGGCAAAGAACAGTAATTGCTTACATGAATTACATGGGTGACAAGTGGGGTCTTCTCACCCATGTAAGCAAATTTATTTTATCTTCATACTATTCTTAAAAAAAATAGTTGTCTTACAATTTCAACCAGAAATTTTGGGGATCACAGGGTGGGAGCGGGTAGCAAAAACGATATAAAACGAGGCCAGTTGCAATTCAATCACTTTCAATCCCTAAAAAGGCCACAAGAACCTGCAATTTCTAAACGGATAAGCTCCCTCCTAAGTTTATAGACACCCCCCCTCCATAGGAAGTGACATTAGGAAAATAAGGCCAACAAATCAATAATACACGAAAGACATATGGCTCTTTACTTAGGATGGGCTAGAGCGCTGCCAATGATCATTTGCATTTTTTTTTTTTTAACAGTTAAAACCACTTATGCAATGATCATGAGAATGATGTGAGTCAAAATACTTAGTTATATCTCTTTGGGTGGCTAAAAACGAATTAAGCTACTATTTCAAAGCTCATAAAATCTTGTAACTAAATCTAAGCAATGTCTTGGAATCTCAATAAAGTCATTGCATAAGTGGCAAAACAAGCAAATAACACAGAATGCCCAAAGAAACTCAATTTTCATTGTCAATTTCGCTAGTATGTCATTAAATTTCACGTAAAGATGTAAAAGCACAAAACTCTAAATAACTAGCTTTGCTGTTCGAATCTCTTCGTGAGAATTATTTCAAAAGTGGCTGAAAAAAGGAACTGGATAGGTAATTGCACGAGAAAAATGCTAAGCTAGCTTACATGTAGCTTTCGTTTGTTCCGCTCAATTGAGTTTAAGTTAAAACGATTGGTTGGATTAAGCTGAAACGCTTGGTGGTTGTTGCCACCCTGTTCAGTACAATAATGGCCACTTTGGTTGTTGCCACCCTGTTCAGTACAACTTTAGGTTAGTAAAAGTCAGACATAGAGCAAAAATACTTGTAATTTAGAAAAAAGTTAGTAAAGATTAGTGGTCTAACCACAGGGAATGTCCAAGGCTTGAGATAGTCAAGAATATTTGGTACTTGTTTAGTACCCGGGCAACATGTGATAAGTGAAGTTTGATTAATGATAAGGAAGTAAAACAAAGTATGATAAAAATATAATAATTCAGAAACAAATTTATGCTATATATTTGCACATTAAGGGGGTAGGGGAAAAGTATAGCATATATTAAATACGTAACCTAACCTAGGTACCTTTTTTTGGCCCCTTCAACCACAAAAAAACTAAAGTTTAAATCTTTGTCACAGAGTGAGGAATAACTCACAAGGCAGCGAAAACCTGTTTTTCATATAGCATCTTTGAGATTCTACAGGCGGTTCTTCTCGTGTTGCTAGGATATTAAACAAGTATCGAGTATTTTTACCTCCACATTTAAAATTCTGAACACCAGGACTACTGCTAGGTAATTCATTGCATCAGTAAGGTGCCTCAGGCTGCACATAGCTGCACACGCTCTTCCTCCATCTTAATCTTCTCAGGGTTTCACTCCATTTTCACTCCAATGCAGTTTGTATCTCCATTCAATCCTTTCTTAGGACTATTTGCGCCCCATTCAGGGACAACCGGTTTTTTCTTTGCCCCGCAGGGATGGCCGACAATCACAATCTTAGACAATCTATCATCTTTCAGCCTCAGCCATAAAATATAGCCTAGGTAATCTTAACCTAGCTATTATTAGTGCCCTAGGAAGCGGATGCCAACCATTTTTTTCGCATAACTTATTGTTTGTCACACGGTTGTTCGAATGAGTGCCTTACACATATCCTTAGACAATTCCTATTAGCAAAATCTAGCATATCTTCCTAAACCTTTTGAGACATCCATGTTTCAGAGCCATACTTGGCCATTGTTACGAGTACTATTGTCGCTATGATGAAGTATCTTAATTCGAAGCTAGATACTTCAGAGTATCTGACATACCGCTTGTTTTTTTTTGTTTTGTTTTTTCTCCTTCCTTTCGAAAGTGTGAATGTGGCTTTTAAAAAGTATCTTAGTTTGAAGCTAGATTCTTCAGAGTACTTCAACAACAGTTTTTCCTCAGCATTCGTATAAAAACATGGCGTAGAAACTTCGGCAAAGGCGAATTCAATAGTAAATTAAAAGTCCTAGTGCTCTTTTCAAAGACCAAAAGTGATTGGAGGGCAACTATCGCCTCTTTTTTGGCTTTTTGTCCCCAGAAACCCCTCTTTGAACCCTTTGTTGTGTCAGTGAAAATTTTGGAGTTAGCCATTTCGTTGAAAATAATGTAAAGGTTTAATAAGTACGCCTCTGGAACGAAAAGACCCCTTCAGTCTTAAAGTCAAGGGGCCTGTAGTATGTACATTATTTGTTGTTCGGTGATAAGTTTTATTAAGAAAAAGCAAGAACGCTTCGTCTTGCTTGTCAGATCTTCCGCTAGGCCAAAATTTCCCCAGAGTTTCCCTGAAGCAGAATCCAGACACGTAACTGAGTAAATCAAAAGAGGTACATCCAAGTTTTCAAAAAACGTTATCTGCAAATCCACGGGAATGGCATAGGGGATCGATTTGTAGCGAGTGTTGGGGGAAAGGGGGTAAATTGAAAGACACTATGTGCGTCCAGGCTATCAAAGTAAACGAAAACATGACGATCTTTTAGAGCCATTGATGGCGCACAGGGCGTCACCAGCTGTCGGTGGTTCAGTTGCCTGGTCTTTTATACAGCGACAGGTAGCAAGAATTTTGTCAGCTGGGATCGAACCCTGGATCCCGTACTACCGAGTAGAGACCCATCCTCTGCGCTACCACATAATGGTTTATCAGCATAGCATATTAATATTTAGGAAATTGCTTGAGGGGTCGAGTTGTGGCTTTAAAGGTGTTGGGAAGTGATAGGAAAGGAGATTTTACTTACTTATTTTTACTTACATATGGGGCTTATTAAAAAAAGGAAACACAAAAAAAGCAATACAACAACTTAACCCTCATTAAGCTTTAGCTTGCTTGGAGTAACCCCTAAAACATAGGAATAAAATGTTAAAAAGAGAAGAAAAGAAAGAAAGAATAAAAAATTCTGCACTTGCGTGGCTCCTGGTCGCAAAAAACCATTCCTAACAACAGCTCATTCCACCTACCCACACCCCCCAAAAAACCTGTCACCATCCAATAAAAATTCAAACTTTTTTTTACCTTTTTTATTTGTTTTTCTGGGGGGGGGGGGAATTTGAGATCGAATGAAGTTCGATTCAACTTTTCTTCAAAGATCATACAATTGGAGACAAATTGTTTTAAGATCTCTATGAAAATCACATACATCCGCCGACTTTTTCAAAGATTCGGGCAAATTATTCCAAACATTTGGCCCAATATCACGTATTGAAAATAAGGATCTAGTTGTAGAGGTGTTCTTACATTATTAGCATATCGTGTAGAATAATTATGTACTTTAAATTTAGCATTTAGGGAGAGGGAATTTTGGGGGTCAAAAGCTTTCATCTTCATCAACCTGGGTGGGAGACATGTTTTGAGGGAAAGTGATCACCATCAATTCCCATCTTTTGGGAAAGCAACCTATCAAGGACACTTTGACAAAATACTATTAATCAGTTTTGGAAAACAACTCCAGACACCGTATGCTCTAAGCTTGTTCTGAAAGCCACGATACCGTACTCTTCGGATGTCTTAAAAATATCGAATGATAATAAACTGATTTCGTATCCCTTTATCAGTAGTTCAACCCAGTCCTGATACAAAGTAACTGGGCAGTCTAGAATGAGTTTTGTCAGCAGAATACATATTAGTGATCCCCTAAAAGGTTATTTCCCTTTCTGACTCAATGTCTGGGTAAAGTTGGCGGTTTGGAAAGACTCTCATACAGTTTACCAATGCAGGATAAGAGGCTGATTTTTGATAGCTATATTTTTTTTAATAAAGGGTCAAATATAATAGGTTCCATAGCTGCAAGGAGGTTTCAGAGAAAAGGTGCAGAAGAAAATTTAATAACAGATGACCCACCTAGTAAACCCTGCCGGACTTCAGGATAGCATTTGATCCGCTGTTAGAGTCTGGGGATGCGGTTACATCAAGACGCTACAGAACACCTGTATTTTAAAAGGGGAATAATTCACACAATCAAGGACAACGACGTTCCAACCAGGTAAATATGGAGCCTTTCATCCATCTGGGTCCGGATTTAAAAATTTAATATAAACCTTGGTAATATATAGCTTTGGTATTTGCCTGTGTGTCTTAAGCCCTGCCTAGAAGAAAATTTAATAACAGACAGCCCACCTAGCCAACACTGCAGGACTTCAGGATATCCTCTGTTGCGCTGTTGGAGCATGGCAATGCGGTCACATCAAGAATTTGCAGAACAACTGCATTTTAGACAGGGAATAGGTCACACAATCAAGGACAATGACGTTTCAACCAGGTAAATATGAAGGCTTTCAACCATCGGTATCCAGATTGAAAAATTGAGCAAAGGCTTGGTTATAGCTCTGGTTTTTGCCTGTGGGTCTTGCACCACAGTCCGTCAAATTTTAGAGAAGGAATTTAAGATTCCTCATTCAATTGCAAAACTTCCTTGACAATTCCAAGCTCTTTGCAGGACGGTCAAGTTTGGCAACAGATTTCTCCTCGTACCATGTCTGGAGTTGCCAATCGTACAAATTGCATCTTAGCGCTCTTCAATGAACTGTGCTCTGCAAGTCTGCAAGTCTTAGCGCTCTGCAAATCTGTCTTCTACAGTTTCTGAAAGTACCCTGGCAACTTGAAATTGTTCTAATGTATTATATACTATTTTAGTAAACGTTATTCCCCCCATAAACGGATGCACACGACACTATTGGCTATTTTTATTCTATGTTTTATGTCTTTATTTGAACTTCATGACCTGTGTAAAATTCAATTATTTGGCATTTTTAGCTTGTGGCTGGTTTTACCACTTTAGCAAGCTTTTTATGGGTTTTTGAACAAGTCGTTCATTTTGTAACTACCTTTTATGAGCCTTTAACTTTAAACAATAATTTACTTCTAAGCCACCCAAAGAGTAGAAACGTCATCATAATCACTTTCACAATGTGTTTTGGTTTGTCATCACTGCTCATAGAATAGTCATGAATGACCTGAAACGACCCTGAATATTTTGTTAAAATGTTGATATGTTGTAAAACAGTATTTAAACAAAAACTTGTTTTTAAATTAATTAAAGAGCACGCTAACACTTAGACATAAATTAAATTTTATATAAGGTGGCTTCTAGTCCCCTCAACTCCTTACCCTTTTCTCTAAAGTTTGGCTCTTTTTCATCAATCGTTCAAGGGTGCATGCCAAGTGCTGTTAAATTTTATTTCAGAGTCCCTGAAAAAAAAAAACAGTTCCTTGTAACAGTATTTTCTTGAAGTAATCAAACTTTTTGTGGTAACGAACTGCAATTAAGAAGCGACTCTGCTCAGTAGTAACCGAAACTCTAAAAAACCGAATTTTAATATAGATACGTACATCAAAGGAATAAACTTTTCTGACGAGTTAATTAAACGTAGAATTACAACGAGAAAGAATAAATATAGTATCATTTATTCATTCCGAACTAAAAATGCAAACAAATTTGGAATGTGTATCAATTAACAGATACTTCTAGATACAAAATGCCAAAACACTGAATAAAAATTTCCGACTAGAATTACGACACTATACAAATTCACATAATAAATCCCTCGGTATCAAAAAGACATAAAATAAAAAAATTAAATATACCAAACAGAGAATATAGAAGTTCTTAGCAGGCTAAAATCCTGAAGTAGCAACCGCCTAAGAATAAATCCTTAGTAGATGTTTCCATGACCGTATCATGGATTTTAATTTAGGTGGGGGGGGGGGGGGGGGTGTACAACAAACAATTTAAAAAACGTACCAAAAATTTGTTTAAACATTTTTGTAACTTTCTCAGGAGTCGGTGAAAAATTGGGGTGGGGACCCCCACCCCCGGATACGGCCTTGCATATTATCATGCCTATGATGAGAGGTTGATTTCAGGTGGTTATTCGGATGAAAAAGTGCAGTTTTTAAAAATATTCTTTGAAGTGGTCAATTTAATACTGATTTTCATTGATGAAAGAACTGCAAACTGGCTTCAAGTGTCTTATTTTATTTTATTTTAAAAAAAGAAAAGAAACCTACAAAGGTCAATTTTCCTTTCAGTGAATATGTTTTTATTTCTATACGTACATCGGATGTACATGGATCGATCAAGCGTGGAACTCTTTGTCGATAGGAAAGGAAACGCAAAAAGGACCTAAAGCGTTAAGACGGTAGCTTTTACCATAGCTATAATAAAATCAAAATACCGACTAGAAATTCAGCTTGAGCATAATTAAGTACAATTTAAAGGAATTCCCGAACCACTCAATAAACAGTAATAGTAGCATCTATAGTTGCTTCAGTGTAAAAATTGACCCAGGAAGAGAAACCGTTTACAAGTAGAGCTTTAGCAATTATTTTTATGACTTAACATGGTTATGTAAACCGCCCAATGCTTTTCATGGACTTTAATTTCTGCTACCTTTCTGAGCCATAAAAAAATAAAAAAAAACACAATTTTATGGTAATAAATCCGAAACTTAAATTGAAATCCAGAGGACCTAGATATTTGAGGGGGGGGGCAAGTTTTTCAAAACTGAAAAAAGTAAATTAAGCAAAAAAGGAAATCGGCAGGAAACCGAATCTTTTCAGAGGTAGGGGTCAAGCAAGTTGTATAGCATAAAAGATATACGTTTGCAGTAACTTTTTAGATTAAAACCTGGTTGCCACGAATTCCTCACTTCGATAGTGGATTAACAAAGATTTAAGTAGTTTAAAGGCGAGGCTTCTTTTAATATCGAGTTCTTTAAAATATGGTCTTGGTGAATTGCGAATGGTATAAAAAGAGATTTTTGATATTATGCCTCATTGACAAAAGGGCTATATACTCTCTTCTTAAATCTCTCAAGGAACATTGATGTACGCGCAGGGACGAATAGGGGGGATTTATTTAAGGGACGAATAGGGATCCAAAAAGTACAAAAACTCGGGATAAAATATGGGATAAAACAAAAAATCGCGAAGAAAGGAAGAAAACGAGGACAATTAACAGCCAGTGTAAAATTTTCCTTGTTTTCTTCCTTTCTTCGCGATTTTATGTTTTATCATGATTAGCCATTGTGGTCTCAGAAATTATTTATAAAATGCGGGATAAAAAGGAGAAAAGTTTTGACAAAAAATACAATATGAATAGGCTTTTTTCAGTATTCAGTCACGAGCGAAAATTTCTTGGGTCTTTTTTTCCCCTCGCCCAAACAACAGCTTCTCCGTATACGACATGTTTGCATTTCTTTTCTTTCAAAAAAGAAAATGAAATAAAGTACTTATTTATACTTTTTAATTTGAAAAAAGATCGATCGTATTATTTAGATGTTTTGGGTTGAACTGAGGCCTCAAAAAAAGAAAAAAAAGGAAGCGCAAACTAAGCACTTTTTGGAACACCTTATGGTGATGAAAAGAGAAGAAAAACTATATTAATTGTCATTTCAGGTTGCTTAGTTTGCAACCTGAAATGCATACGATCAAAATGCATACGATCAAAATTGATCTATTTCGCATTTGTACTATAATAATTTCCATATTAAAAATATATACAAAAAGCTTACGAAAACTCCACAAACGAAGGCAATAATAGCGCAAAAACTGTTCTAACTAAATAGCATAACAATGATCAGTTTTATTTTTCGATGATGATTATGATTAAGTCTTTTCAGGGATTTCTGTCAATAGAATTTTTTTATTAATTGAATTTGTTTTATTAGAATCATGGATTTTTCTCTTTATTTAAAGTCAATTGATCACTCAATTTCTTCTAGCTCTTTGAAATAAATAGCCTGGGTAAATCAAGCATCAATATTTTCAATTATTTTCAATTTCCTTTTATCTCAATCCATTTACTAACTTGACGCATCAAGGCCGTATCCTCAATGTATTATAATCAATACATTATCTTTGTAAACAACGTATTATATAGAGGCAAGCCCGTATCCAGGGGTGGGGGGGGGAGTGGTACCGGGTTTGAACCCTCGCACCCGGAATTTATATCCGAGTTGTAAAAAATTAACAAAAATGCATATAAACAAATTTTGATGTGCTCTGTGCAGATGTTTTTGGTGAAATTTTGGTGAAACATCCCACCCCCGAATAAAAATACTGGAAACGCCCTTATTTAAGGAAACCAGTTAACAACAGTATCAAGTCTATCAACTGGTTAGCAAGTAAAAATAATGGCAAAATTCAATTGAAGCAAGAATATATTTCAATTAGAATTGCAATTTTTGTATGAAAGGCAATCAACAAATAAACATTTGTCATGTAGAAAAAGGCCAATTTATATGCTACTATTTTGTTTTAAAAATTCAGATTTATGATTTTCAATTAAGTATTCATTCAGAAAACTGACACTTCTAAAAGGAAATTTTCAACAATAAAGAATAAATAGTATCACGTGTGGTATAACGAAGAAAAATATTGGAAACTACAATATACTCTCTACTTCTGACGAGTCATTCAAACGACTTAAATCACTAAGTCCATCAAAACTTTTACTATCAGAAGGAACATCAGTGCTCATATCACTATTTTCAAATTCAATCTTATGGTCCACTAGTCCCTCAATATGTGAAAGTCTTTCAGTATGTCGTCTCAGAACTCCTGGTGACAGCCAACAAGGGGTTGTACTGTCAGTTGCATCACTTGACACTTTAAGAGTTGAGTCCTCAGATAAGAGTCTTTTCTTGCAGCTGGATGTGCATAAAGTATCAACATTGTCACTACACATCTCTTCACCGCCTTGAAGAGGAGTGTAATGGTAATTATTCGAAGTTAAGGATCCTTGACTTCCACGAAGCCGATCAAATATTGATTTGCGATTGGTATCACTATCTCCTTTTTCTTCACTTTTGAAAATATCGTTCAAAGAAAAAGTACTTGAAACTTTTAAGAAATTTGACACTGAACTTGTAAAACTCTTTTTATCATTCATTTGCTCAAGTGCGGATTTTAGCATCCCTTCATGAAACGGTGAGCATAAATTTTGCTGTTTTGCTTCATAGTCAGCGACAATAGCTGAGTCAGGGCTAGCCTCTGGTTGTTTTACCTTACTAACGACAGCTATTATAGTCTCTTTTCTATTACACTTTACATCACTTTTAGCCTGCCGAATCATTTCTGCAGTTTCAAGAACTTTAAGATCTTTTGCTGGTGATGAACCAGATCTTCTACTCCGTCTTACTGACATACTATCATTATAGCAAGGATGGCCAAAGGGGCTACGACTAACATTTGGACGCAGCCCCCCTTCCCCGTTTTTTGGAAGCGGGTGATAATGGTTATATTGAGTGCAAGGGCAGCCGTAAAGTCTCATGTCAAAACTGTTGGCGGCACTTTCAGAGCTACAGGTACTAGCAGGACACTGTGAATTATATACAAACACATTACCTTCTTCCGGCGGCAAAGCGTCCTGGGAAGGATTTTCACCTCTAGCCGCAAGAAGAAGTTTCACATAATTTTCCATTACAGTATTGCCATTAGGATTTTTTAAGCACCTTTCCTGGACAGGTCTTTGGCATGAATAGCCATAATTGCAAGGTGCTGAGCAATCATATGCTGAATCACAGCCTCTGCAGTCATTAAGTGGTCTTCCTGTTTGTATAGCATATACACTCCTTTCACCCCGAAGTTCATCTATTGTTTCGTAAGACGGCCTGTCAGTTTTGTTATACACGTCTCTCACTCTTCCAAAAGCGCTATCATTGTACAAAATAGAGGCTCTGTTTTTGTTATACATTTCACTTTCTGGTGATAATGTCACACGTTTCAGTTGAGGCAGTTGTGTTGTAAGGCCTAAAATGTCACCATTAATAGCTGCAGCTGAGTATGCCTCATTAGGCCCTTGCTGGTAACAGTAATTTTTCATTTGACGGCCATTTCCGCAAACAACGGGAAACTGGCCGTCATCCAAAGTAAGGGTTTTAGTTGAACATAAATCAGGAGATATGGCTGTCAACTCCCCTTTCTTATTATAAACACAACATCCAAGTTTTTGAAGCACTGAAACGAATCCTTTTTTTCCACTTATGCTATGCGGCATAGATGCCACAATAGCCATAGCAAAACAAGTCATGACTTCCATTAATCTTGCAAAAAACTGGAAGATCCACCAAGACCAATACGAACTGCTGGAAATAATGCTGTCGTGGCTTTTCCAGGGGATAGCGAAAGTTCCAAACATACTGAAGAGTTGTAGTGCGGCAATTAGCAAACAACAAATCGAGGCTGAAAGAGCGACTTTTGACGCAAAGAGCAAAGTCGGACGTGGGAGACGCTGTGGTACCTTTGGAGATGTAATATGCAATGAATTTGTCATCGAGCGCCGCATCTGTCCCTGGAAAAAAAAAATTATTGACGTATACGAAAAAACTTAAAAGAGAATCCTTCTATATTTTCGTCAATTCTTTTTCACCTTTTATTCTGTTTTTTTTTGTTATAGTATATTCTTTCAGTCATATCTTTTTAAATTTAGTACTATAATTAAATTCAACTTTTTGTTAGTCCTACATAACGGTACCTTTGTTGTGACACGATATAAACATTCTGCTTTAGCAGCTAGTTGAAAATGTTTGTCCTTTTTTCTTATGTTTCATCTTATTTTATAAGTTTTATCATTCCAGCCATTTCTTTAAATCTTTCTGAAACGTGCCTTTTATATTTAGATGCGTCATACCGGTTTCTGTTTTTTTTTTTTTTTTTTTTGTTCCTCTGACAGCTGAAATAACAAAATTTATCACTTAAAAAACACAAAAAAAAACTTACTAGTCACTATTGATTTTGTTACTTCAGATTATAGTTCGTATTAGTCTTGATTAATGACTTTTAATTCAATGTATTGAATTTTGTACTGGCTTTATTTATTTTTAGTTTTGTTTCATTAATTCCAAATTTACATATGTGCCCATTCGCTATAATGAACTTTGCTTCTTCTGTCACAGGATTTCGAAGATCGCTTCAAATAGCTGAAAGCTCTATTACTGTAATATAAACCAGCGTTTTTTATGTACCTCGGATACTCTAGGCCTTACAGAAAATAAACATGTTGTGATTTAAATGGGATAGTACATTTTTCTACTAATTATTATTACTTTCTGGTATAGTTTTGAAAAGTCTGAAATCCTCCAAACAGAAAGAAAAAAGCCCAGAAATACAGTTATTTCTTTCTGTAGTATGGCGAATTTAAAGCTATAAGCTAATATAATTCTTAAAACTAAACTATAGTCCTGATAATGCGTGAATACCTTCACTTCCTAATGAAACATCAATTTAAAACTTAATTCATTAGAAAGTCGTATCATTTTTCAGAAATCCTACTAAATTCAACGAGTTCCAATCATATAGGATGATTCTAAAATGCTGTTTTTTGGTGTAAAAGTAACACAAGTGCTCTATGCTTCATCTGTAGAAAAATCTTGTATTATGTTTTGTTTTCAGTAAAGCACTGTTTTGCAGGATTTCACAGGTATAAGAAAATATTATGAGGCGGTTTGTTGCAGCTAGTTTTACCGTTGTTTCGTATAGGCTGAAAAACAATAATTTTTGCTCGTTTAAAGTTAACATATGTTCTTTACTTCCATAAAAAAAAACTTTTTGCAAAACAACTTAAGAAACGATGTAAAACTTTTGGCAATTGTAGTTGTTTAATATAACACAGTGATTTCTGAATCTACATTGCGGTACTTTTCGTTTCTCAAGAAGAAAAGCAGACATCTGCAAAACGTTAACTTAATTGCCAATATTTGTGGCGACATAAATTTTTTTTATAATTGTAGCTTCACCCGGTAATTTTGCAAAAAATTATTCATACTTATGCAACTTTGTGCCGGCACTTCCCACGAATTAAAGTGAAATCATCTTAGCCTGTTATTACTAATATCCGGTGAAAAAAATCACTACGGTTTTTGCATTTATAATTAAATTTTCTTGAAAATATGTTTACTTTAAAGGAATATCACATTCCCATGTAAAATTTAAGGGAACTGAATACCACAAAAAAATCGGTACTTGTATGATAGCCCCCCTACCGCTCAAGTTGTTCATTAATTGACACTTTATAGAACCGTTTTTTTTTTAGTTAGTTTCTTTCAGCTTAGTGTGAGACAAGACAAACAGATAAAGAAATAATTTGGGTTGTATATTTGCACATTAGGGGGGGAGGGGTAAAGTATTTGGACTGTGTGAAGTTAAAAAACAATTCTTTCCATATAACATGCACAATAATTGTACCTAACACATTAGGCATGCAAACTCGGTATATTTTAATCCCCCCCTAATGTGCAAATATATTTAGCCCAAATGTGTTTCTAAAGTATTATATTTTTATCCTGCTTTGGTATATTTCATTAGGATTGAGCGTCTGAGAAACATATTAGAAAAATATTAGGTAGAGTGTATATTATACAAGTACCAAAAAATCCGTATGAGGGTCATTGATTGCCTACACAGGACCAGGCGTTTTCCACCTCAATTAGAATCTAGAATTCAGATGTTTCGGGGGAATTTGGTTAACCGTAAGCTCCCCAGACATGCAGTGTCTGAGCTTGCCAATTCCCACTCCTGACCCCCCCCCCCCATACCAAATTTGATTTGTTACACCAGCACTCGAACTCTCGTTCTGAAGGACCTAGGCTTACTAGTTCAGCGTGCAATCCACACTGATGGGACGGTTGGTTTGTCCTTATTTTCGACTTCAAAAATCCACCTGTTTTCTTTATTTCACTTTTTCAGAGAGTAAAATTCATTTTCCGAAGACTCTGGACCAAGACCGCAACCAGGATTTTTTTTCGGAGGGGCATAAAAAAACCTCAAAAAACGCATATAAAATTTGTTTATATTCATTTTTGTTACGTTTTTACGATTCAAACAAATATTTCCGGGGGGAGGGGGTTCAAACCCCCCTAAACCCCCCTCTGGGTACGGCCTTGCTCTGGACGATCCTACTTCTCATTATTTGTATAAGGAAAAGTTATCTAAAATAATTTCGAGCAATCTTTCAATCGCAATACAAAATGTCCTATAAGCTATCTTCTTTTAAGGCACAAATAGACCTTTCGATTAAGCTGTTTTTTGTGTAATAAAAGAAATAATGAAAAGAAAAGAAACCTACAGAAAAATAACCTGGATATATATCTCAAAAAGATTATTTCTATTCTACATTTCTACATAATATGCAGAATAATTGTACCTAACACACTAGGTACTAATACATAAATCCCTTAAAGTAGCAGAAAGTTCGAGCAATCTTTCAATCACAATACAAAATGTCCTATAAGCTATCTTCTTTTAAGGCACAAATAGACCTTTCGGTTAAGCTATTGTTTTTTTTTGTGGAACTTTAATGCCGTCAGAAATATCCCTCTATTTGACTGCTAGATAGTACAGCCCATTTCCTAGTTTTGTACCAAATAGGAGAAAAGTAAAATATAATATTGATACAGTTGTACAGAATTTCGATGTAGAACCTATTTTTCTTTTAAGCCATATTTTGAATGGCAACCAAAATAAAATTTTGCTGGCTAAACGGCAACATTAAATGTAATCAAGGCCGTATCGAAGTGGGGGAGGGGGTTAGGGAGGGTCTGGCACCCCTCGAAATGTTTGTCCGGCTCGTAGTACCATAACAAAATGTAGAAGAAAAATTGATATGATTTTTTAAGTTTTTTGTACCCCCTCCCACCGAAAAAAAATCCTGGATACGATCCTTTATGATTTTTTAAAACTTTTTTAGTGTGCAATATAGTAAGGTTTTTGAACTGTTTTCGCCTTTCTCCTTTTTCTTATAAACACAGTCACAGCACCTGCTAGTGACATACAACGAAAATCTATTTTATAGGTCACACCTGAAAGAATTTTGTTTTGGAAAGTTTAGCCTTGGCAGATAGCCAACTTTACAGTCACTATAAATTTATTTTAAAACCTTTTCAAGTATTTGGTGGTCCCACAATTAAGCTGAAATATGCCCTCTTGCCACCAAGCGAGTTTCGCAATCTGAACTCGACTTTTTTTCTAGTGGAACTTCGCCAAATCTCGTCTTTCCCCTCCGATAAAGCTGTTGGCACCATTTTGAATCAAATAATTACTCCAAAGCTTCATAAGAATCGGGAAATAGTTTTTGCGACTTCAAAGATCCAACGATATGGTTTTTGGTAGTATATGGTGACTTGAAGTGTGTCCAGTTCGGCTGCTATTTAATCAAAAAAGAGTAGGTGACGTCTAAAGTTAAAATTAGATATATTTTGAATTTAAAATTTGTCGTCACTGAGAGGAGAGGAGGTGGGTTTTATTATAAAAAAATATCCAACAATAAGAATTAATTTTAGGCGGGATAAACTAATGCGAGGTAAAGATTCTTTGCCCCCTTCGTTTTCTGGGTCATGAAAGTCAAAGATTCATTTTCTGAAAGTCATTAGGCTACTACAAAATCAAAGAAGAGCCATGGATTAATCGATTATAAGGTTATATGTCCATCAATTGCAGTTGATAAGAGGCAATAGGACATATAGGTAAAATCAGGAGAATCAAAGTCAAAGATAGTGCAACACAAAATAATTTGACGGACTAAATTTATTTGAAAATCAAACAATTCTAATCATCTTCGTTTGATTTTCAGCTTCTTATCTTTCTTTTCTTACAGTGATTTTCTTTCTTTCATTTTTGTCGTCAAAATTGTAAATACATTGTGTTGCATTGTTATAACACCTTCCATCATGGGTGCCCATAAGCTGAATTCCAGGGGGGGGACCTAGTCTAATTGGCACTTTTAATGCTATATAATAGAAACCTCAGAACAAAAATATAAAAATAAGGCAGCATCGTTCATCCAGGGGGCACCCCTTACCCCCCCCCCCTTTTTGGACACCCATGCCTTCCATTGTAAACAAGTAAAATCATTCTTTTTCCATCTACACATTACGAGGCAACAAATTCAGGTGACAGGGGGGATTTCGAAATATATTTTTTTTGGTACTTTGATTGAAAAAAAAACATATCCCCGACTACCCCGAGCAAGATTTCGAAAAACACTTTTGTATCTACATTTTAAAAATTGAAGGCCCCACTCCACATTTTCGAACTGGGCCACTGAAATATTAAATATATGTAGGGCCGTACCCAGGATTTTTTTGGAGGGGGGGGGGGCGAGGGTACAAAAAAAAAAAAAACTTCACAAATTTGTTGATGTGCATTTTTGTTATGGTTTTACGAGTCAGACACAAAATTCAGCCCCTCCCCTGTATACGCCCCTCCATGTATGTCACAATAGCCCTAAAATCAACCTTTCTAAAAATCACTTGGTTCAAAAGAGGAAAGGTTGCTAAAGACGTTACATATCTACAGGAGGAATAAATCATTTGTCTCTTACGATGTTAGGATTATACGAGTTTACAATTCTCTTTTCCCCTCCCAAAAATAGAGCTTAATTGCCAAAGCGAGAAAAAGGGCAGGCTAAAATTACGGTGTCTCAACTTAAGTGGAAACATCTCACAGCTTTCAGACAAAGAGGGGGGAGTGTTCCACTCAGTTTGCTTTGGTAATTTAGTTAGAGAGAATGTCGTTGTTTCAGTTTCAAAGGTTTTTCCTAATCTTAGTAATAGATATTTGCATTTCAAGTTGCCTCGTTTTAATGCAAGCGAGACAGAGTTCAGGATATATCTGCATATAATTAAAGGGGGTGCATACTTTTTTTTCGCAGATGTATACTTAATTTTACTGGCGACTCTGTCCCTGAGCCATTGACCCTGCCGTTTTCCTCCAACCACACTTCGAACCTTTATTGCGCGTAATATGATATAACTTGAAGACCCTTGATAAGGTTGAAATCTTGCTCTACACCAATTAGTCCTTATAAACACCATTACTATTAATTTCCCCATTATCTTCTAATGTACTATACAAGTAATTTAAATATTGACAAAGATATTCGTTACATGCCCTCAACCCCTTCAACAAGAAAAACGAAAATGTTTTCCGATTTCATAAAACCAGGAAAGAAGCGTGAGCTGAGGTGTGAAAAAGTTTTTTGGTACTTTCCCATTATGTCGACACCTATAAAAAGTCAAATTTGGTTAATGCTAATGAAATAAAACAAAATAGGATGAATATATAATAGTTTATAAACAAATTTGGGCCATATATTTGCACATTAGGGGGTTGGAGTAAAGCATTGTATATATTAAATACGTAACGTAACCTAACCTAGGTACCTTTTTCTCCCCCTAAACCCCAAAAAAAACTGTTTAAATATTGTAAATTCAATGAGAAACCATGCTCTTCGATCAATTTAGATAACAATTACCCGCTTTACGAGTCTCCATCACTGCATTCATTCGACTGTCAATAGCCGAAGTGTCCACATAATGGGAAAGTACCAGTTTTTTATACTTTTTCCAAAGGGTCTTGGAAAACTAGAAAATGGTCATATAAATAGCAGCAAATAGATTGTGTGCCTTCTTACTTTTCGGTATTCAATGTTACCTAGCATGCTAATTTTCAATGCCGAATAAAGAAAATGTTTTCCGATTACATAAAACCAGGAAAGAAGCGTGAGCTGAGGTGTGAAAAAGTTTTTTGGTACTTTCCCATTATGTCGACACCTATAAAAAGTCAAATTTGGTTAATGCTAATGAAATAAAACAAAATAGGATGAATATATAATAGTTTATAAACAAATTTGGGCCATATATTTGCACATTAGGGGGTTGGAGTAAAGCATTGCATTTATTAAATACGTAACGTAACCTAACCTATTTACCTTTTTCTCCCCCTAAACCCCAAAAACAACAGTTTAAATATTGTAAATTCAATGAGAAACCATGCTCTTCGATCAATTTAGATAACAATTACCCGCTTTACGAGTCTCCATCACTGCATTCATTCGACTGTCAATAGCCGAAGTGTCCATATAATGGGAAAGTACCAGTTTTTTATACTTTTTCCAAAGGGTCTTGGAAAACTAGAAAATGGTCATATAAATAGCAGCAAATAGATTGTGTGCCTTCTTACTTTTCGGTATTCAATGTTACCTAGCATGTTAATTTTCAATGCCGAATAAAGCATACCATTGAGCCTTCCTTTTCATGAGTTTTCAATTTAACGACAATAATAAATGAATACTACACAATTTGATGTCCTCTTAAAGATGTTTTGTAGCCCAATATAAGTTGACTCTAACGTGGCCTATTTTGATAAATCCACGGTCTACATATATTTTCTTTTGCTTCTGGTAATATTTTGTTTAGAAAGAATGCCATTTTTCCGTTGTTGTTTTTTCCTTTTGATTAATAAAAGTCACGCTCCAGGATATTGTTAATTTAAATCCAATCACTTTTTCTTGTTAGAACTTATGATTTTTGTCTTCCTACCAAAAAAAATTTGAAGTTAAACCATGAATTGAAGTTATCAAGTATTTTGCGCAATAGGTTGCACAGGTTGCATCAAGACTGGGCTGGGTAATTGTAGACAGAGAAAAGCCAAGACAGATAGTCCAAGTAATTGAGAGGCAAATGTTTAAATGGCTGGGGCACGGGTAAATGGCAGGAGTATGAATGATTTTCGAGAACTCTTAAAGCTTTTGTCATCGTCAGTCTCACCAACGGTAATTTAGAGGGCTTGCACTAGGCAGCGCATTCAGGACCATGCACAGGAAGGAAAACCAGGCCCCTGCCCCTGAAAATAACAAATTTTAATTTTTTTTAAATTTAATTTTCTTCAGAACAACTGGAGACCAAAATAATTTTATTTTCCCCCACGCTTCAGAATAAGACGGTTAGATCTTTAGGCTTTTTTTTCTATTTTTAATTACATAAGGTAGTGTTAGGAGAAAATTAAAATCGGATTTGCAATATTTGTCAAAACTGACATACAAGACATTCTAAAACATTAGGTAGGAGGGATAGGTCTAGAGCATTTCTTTTTTTGGGGGGGGGATATGACAAGGGCGCCAATAATCAAAATCTTGGGGGGGATATGAGAAGGACACCAGTAATTAACCAAATTGACAAATTTATTTAAAAAAAAGAGTGGAAAAGACAACAAGGAATGAGGGTGCCAGAAAAAATCTTGGGAGTCGGGGTTTCCCCGGCCACCTACGTTTGTGAACCCAGTTTGCGGGAGTTCATGCCCTTAACCGTTTAAGTTGCTGATAAGATGCAGCTTACACATCAGACAGCATCATTAAAATACAGATTCAAAACAAGGTTTATTGCCTCACATTTTTTTGGCTAAATATGGCGAAAAGGGTATACCACAGGTTATTCATGCTTCTAAAGATTTTGAATAACAGTTAAAAACTAGTCACACTCTGCTCTAACGGGACAAATGTTGGTCAAGCACCTAAGCCCAATAAAGGGATGGTTTAAGGTTAGATAAGATCCAACAAAAACTTATTTTTAATATTTACGACTATGTCTGAAGACAGACGAATAAATTGATTGCAAGATCCTTCAATATATCACCGTTTAATCTTAGGATATATTATAATACCGTAATAGCGTAGCCAAAAAGGTAATAACAATGATGAAAAGAAGAGATTGAGCGGCAGGGTGCAAGTCCCACTCGACTCATTGCTATGTCTCTGTACATTCACTTGAATTTTATTACGAAGCTCGGTTTTTTTCAAGAACAATGACCGCTAGTCTCCAGCGACGAATGAGCAATCCAAACAGCCTGAAGATTATATCTCTAGGTTTATCGTTTTAATTTTTAGGTTTGAAAAGGACTTAGGACATATTTTATATGCATATTTGAGCCTACCTACTATTAATCAATTTCTACCTGTTGCCCTACAACCTGGAAAACAAATTAAGATGTTCTTTGACAAAGGGGGGTGGAAATTTGTTTATCCTTATTTGAATAAGCAGGCAATTTAGAATAGGGCATTGCAATTTTAATACCTGCCTTCAACTGATTTCAATTAAAGTTCAACCAATTATAAATCTATCAAACATCTCGGATTCTTTGAATTTTAAAACTGCCCAAAGTTGTAAACTTATTAGATCTGAATTAGGGTTATAAAGAACTCAGTTTTGGCCCAAGGGTTTCAAAACTGTCAGACAGCTATATAAAACCCCGAGACACTTGATTCAATGTACTAATTAACAACAATGTCAGAAAAGGAAATTTATATGGAGGAGGGACAGGGAGTTAATGGAGTCTCTTGGCTTTCAAGAAAAATTAAAACTTGGAAAAGAGTCGCTTTAATAAGGGATGAATGAATTTTGGTCTCTCCAAACGTCTTGTCTCCAAGTCCTCGAGAAACTGATTCACTGCCTCATAAGCAAAACCTTCTAAATAGAATAAAGAATCACTACTATTCTTTGTTTTAAACAGAATGGGGGAAAATATAGAAAGAAAAGAGAAAAGTGTACACCCACAAAAATTATATACCCACAGAAAATAAGACATGTACAAGAAAAAAGAGACGTTAAATGCACAGAAAACCCCAGCCTTGAAGCTACTAACCTTCTTAGTCGTGTTTAGGTTGATCCAGCTTTTTAATTTTGACATTTTTGCATAATTTTGTTTTCTTCATTCTTGATTTCCGGGCGTGAGAAAAATAAGATTTATGGTGTTACTGCTTATGGTAGCTTTTTTGGGCTAAGTTAAAATTCATATATGATAAAGCAACTGTCTTGATTTTTTTTTTTATCATGTATTTCTGATATGGAAAAAAGTAACCTAATACAAAAATCTACTAATAACAACTCGTTGCAGCGTCAATCCGCTTGAGGCCAACACACCTGCGCACACTCGTTTTCCATCCCAATATGTTAAAAGCTCCACTCTTTACTCCCTCCCATAAAGTTACTTTCCATCCCATTTGGGAACCGCCTACTTTTCGCTTGGCCGATTGATACCCAAAAAGCACAATTGTTGGCAATCTATCATCTATGTTCTGTAAAAAGTTGCGCACCCATCCTAACCTTCTTTTCATTATAGCCCACAAAAGTGGAATCTGACCACAGCTCTCGGACAGTTTTGTTGATGTGCGGCAAGTCAACCTAATTTTTAGCAGGTTGGCACTATGAAACTTCCCGAAAAAAAAAAACATGTACCTATTATCAAGTATGAATAGGTGCTGTTTTAAATCCGGGACACATGCGAGAAGTGATAATGCTAACATCAGATAAAAACCTGTTAGTCTGCAATGATAAGTGATTGAATGAACATTGATGCTAAAATTACAATTTGGGATTTGCTAAGGACAGAAAAAGAGGCAGTTAAAGTTTTCCAGGATAAGGGGTTGTTGTCCAAAACAAAAGAGTGCGTGTCAATGGACACACCATGACTTTATACTTGTACGAGAAGGATCCTTTTTGGACCCCCCCTGAAATTTGCCTACATGACAGGTCTATACCTATTGAAGGATATTTCTGACTTCTGGGCGCCGTTTTTATAATTATTTTCTTAAACTATTATATTTTTATTCTATTTTGTTTTATTTCATTAGAAAATTCACTTCTCACGTTATTCAGCGTGTTCCGTGTTTAATATATGCTATTCTTTACGCCCCCTCCCCCCTAATGTGCAAATATATAGCCCAAATTTGTTCATAAGCTATTATATTTTCATCCTATTTTGTTTTATTTTATTAGCATTAACCAAACTTCACTTCTCGCATGTGTCCTGGATTTTAGCACACTACCTAAAAATACAGAGGTTGTCATAAATTCCAAAACAAAAAAATTTGGCAGAAAAAGCACAATCATGTTTGTTTTCTGTATCAAGCAAAAAAAAAAAAAAAAATGCAAACCTTTCAAACATTTTGGCCTTGGAATTTTATAATATTTCACATATAAACATGAAATCCAGTACACTGTTTTAATCTTCAGCGTTTAAAATCCAAACTCTCGCATGAATCAATTTTATTCCTAATAAATTTCAAACTCTAATTTGAAATATTTCAAGTCATATTTCTTTATTTCGGAATGTCTCTCTCAAATAAATACTTAGTAGTTTGACATTCCAATAAAGGTTGACTGTCTAGAAACACGTAAAATAGTCATTAGAAAGGTGATGAAGTTTGCATAGGTCAAAAAGTCCGCATACGTGCAAGGGTTAGGCCTATTTCCAATTAAGGGCTAGAAACTATATGATGTAATGTACACCAGCGGCGTGGAGGAGAGACCTGAGAGACAGACAGAACTGCAAGAATTAGGATTGGAGACATAGAACCCAGGACTGTAGGCACAGTCTAAGGCAAAAAGTCACATACTTCTGCATTAGACAGTAAAAAGCCCCTTATGTTCGATAGTGGGTAGGAAAAAAATCATTATACCTCCGACTGTGTCGGAAGAAAAGTCAATGATTGCCTGATATTTATGTGACAGCTCTCTTCAATTTTGAAGAACCTTCCTTTGAAGGGAAAGAACTATTAAGAAGTATCCCATGACTTTGTTGGATTGATGGCTTTTCGGCGGTAAATGTTGAGCCCGGGAAGGAAATTATTTAGTATATGCTATTTTAAATAAGACATAAAGATGCTCGACATGAAGCGCTAAATCCTTAAGGCTAAAAGCTTAATTCGTAGAAAAAAATTGCAAAAACGAAAAAATAGAACAAAAAGGGCTAGCGAGAATGAAGGTTCTCTAGAGCGGGGTGTGGGGATTTTCCTTGAATTAATCTACACATATCCTAACTTTACGCCATTTTCGGCTAAACTGCTGTGCTTTTTACATGCAAAGTAAAATTCTTTCTTCAAATATGTAGTTTTGAAACTCAGCTTTTTGTGGATGCTTTGTAAAATAATTTCAGAAGCTGGAAATACTATATTTAAAAATATGGAATTTAAAATACACGTAAATTTTATCAAATTTTGTCGGGTTAAATACATAAAATATAGGTATTGCTTTCAGTTTTTTTTTTGTAAAATATTTGTCATAAACATTTTTGTTTATTACTTTGAGCACTTATTTGTGAATGGGGCGAAGAGTGAGTAAAATATAGGAACTCGATCACTAAGTCTTGTCAAGACTCGATTATTGTTGCTGAAGAGGATCGTAGATATTACATTCTAAATGAAAGTTTTCAAATTAACCGTTTCCGATAAATGATCTCATGTTAACCTTTATTTATTGTTTTTTTTTTTCATAGCGCTGCAAATACCTGGAGAAATGAAAAACTGAAGACTTAAAATCGACTTTTGATAAGAAATAAAGTATTTTTTTGTATTGCAATATTATTTTCATAAATTTGACAAATTTATAAAGTTACTCTTCTTTTAGTTGAAAGTCCTTCTCATACCTCGTTGTAAATTTGATTTTTCGTTGTGTTCTTTCTTAGAATTAAAACTGAATCTATCATTTTTTTCCCTTATAAATTGGCTTCTAATCTCCACTAGTAACGTTTGGATTTTTATTTTCCCAAGTTACGCCCATTGTTTATCAACATTGAATGTCAGCTATATCTAATTAACAACTAGGTTGATTAGCTAATAGTCCCTGGTCTATCTATCATATTTTAGTCAATATAGAGTTTCGTTCGGGAAACAGCCGGTCTCTGGGAAAAAATATTATTTGAGATGTGTATGGTGGCAAAAAATGTATTTATTTTAACGTCGTTGGAACTATAAGCTTAAATCTTTTTTTTTTGCTATTAAAAAATAAAAAAAAGTATCTAAATGATGCAAAATGGGGAAAAAAATATCAAAGAACCCTGAAGGGAGTATTTATGTACATATTTTTGATGTAGGTACCATATATTATCTTTTTTAGTTATAAGTAATTAAACAGCGTTGTCACCACTGTTATGTATGGAAGTTCAGCTAACAAAAAGAAACATGTTTGCTGCTCCTTTTTTCTCATTGGTTGACACTATTGGAATTCATTTCTGGGTGCCCTTAGAAGTGATAACAGGTAATTTCCAAAATATAAAACCGGCAAGAGATGTAACCAAAGGGAAGGGTTGGGGGCCCTAAATTAAATAAGTTACACACAGTTATTTGTATTTTTTGGACCCGTTATGGCTATTGACTACAATGGGAACGGCAAACCTCTTGGACTGGGATCTTGGCAAAGCCTCTGATTTGGTTAAGACGTCTTGAGAAAATGTAGGTAAATACAATTTTCCAGATAAGCAGATCAATTTGTGCGAAATTTTTAAGCTATATCTAAAATATTTTTGGTAGGTTATGGGGCTATCAATTTATCACTCTGTTTAGAGAAAAATCCAGAGGGCCTATGTCTTAATAATGAAAGTCCAAACAATAAGACTGTGAGCAGTGCTGATTAGAGGAACAACCTGGGCACCAGACGACTATGCCTTTAATCAAGGCCGTATCCAGGGAGGTTGGGTTAGGGAATTTGACCCCCCCCCCCCCGAAATGTTTGTCCAATTCATAAAAACGTGACAAAACTGAATGAAAATAAATTTTTTATGCGTCTTTTAAAGTTGTTTTGTACCCCCCCCCCCGTTCTGTTCTAACCGTTCTAAAAGGTACGCATGGAAAAACGTGGAATTATAGATACTATAGTTTTAAAAAACGTAGGCCTAAATGTTTGAGCTTTTAGGCCGAGTGCTTCCCAATTATGAAGACTGTTTCGCTTGTTTACAAGGACGGTCTCATCAAATTCTCCATCCAAATAGTGATGTGAAAAGAGTGCCATCAGATTGTACATTGTACTGCTATCTTGAATTATTTCGAGAGTAACGACTGCATATTGGGTTTGAATTTATTTTGAGTTTTAACTAATTTTAGTTTTGTGGTTTATATCTTCTCAACTTCTTTTTGTTTCACTTCTTCTTCTTTTTTACTTCATCCGCACGACAATGCCTTATTCTGTACGGGCGGAATATTTGCGATTGTTTCATTCTTTTCCGTCTTTTGGCCTTATGGCATTATTTTTTCTTTTTTTTTACTATGCATTTGCTTGATTTTTATTCCTTCTGAACATGGCCGCTAAATATATAACGTCAAAAAATTTATTGAGGTCCGGATTTCTGTTATTTTTTTAACGGCAGACCTTTTTGAAAGTCAGTTGATTTTTTTTTTATAATCAATGACAAAATCTAAACGAAAACATTGAGTATCGTCACTCATGGCCGATCAAGGATGTCAACCAAAATAAGAAACTCGTCTAACAATCTCATCCTGCCAACTTTTTTTAATTATCCGTCGTTGTTAACTCTGTGCTCACAGCAGCAGGTAGCCGCTTCTTCAAACAAAACCCGACTTGCGCATGATCACTCTTGCATGGCGATAACCAGGCAAAGATCAAATTTCCTCTTCAAACCCGTATTCACTAAAATAAAAAAAAAGCTTTAAGTTACCTCTATGCCTTTAGCAGCTCTTGAAACAGGACCAAAGGCTGCGAAATAGCCTAAGCATTGGGTCAACATCCATAGAACGAATACTGCTTGACTGACAAGATGTAAAGAACCAATGGCAGTGTATCCAGCAGTTATATCCACAACAAATGTAAGGACGAAATGAAATAAAATAACAAAGATTGACATTCGAAGCCTTTGCAGCAACCTTGGTAAGACCTAAAATATAATACCCGATTTAAGATTGTTTCGTCAATAGCTACTATAAATAGCCTCTTGGTGCTTAACACCACTGACAGATCCATGGGGGCCCTCCCCCAAGAATTAATGGTGCCCTCTTATCCTCTTTTTTCCTTTTTTTACTCTTTGCCAATTTGGTCAATTATTGGCACCTTTGTCGTACCCCCCCCTCAAGATTTTGCTCATTGGCGCCCTTGTCGCACTCCCCCAAGATTTTGCTCTAGATCCACCCCTGCCTAACACCAACGGCATTATTACCAGTAATTCAGCTCACTAACCGTATAGTTATCACTATTTCATTTCATAGCTTACATAATCCCGAGCAATAAGATTGCCAACTCATTAACATTGAACAGGGTGCCGCCATCTAACAATCCTGTACACTTACATGCTCAGATTCATTTGACCGTAAAAAACCATGAAAACCGAATAAATCAAGCCATTTGAGCTGCAAATATTGTGGATATTCTATAAAAAAAAACAGATTCGTCAAAAAAAAAAAACATGAACAGCTTAATTCATCTTCAAAATTTCCCAAAAAGCTTCAGGAACCACAAAACAGTAAAAATTGTTAAGAGTTTGCGAGTATTTTTACTACTGTTATTATACTACTGATGAATAAAAAATACAGGAAAAATCCTCTAACTAGAAATTGCCCAAGACATTTTTCATTTTGATGCATAAAACGCGTGTTAATCTGGAAATTTGACCCTACATACTATTTTTAGTATCTGGTCCTCTGAAAAGGATACATCTTATGAAGGATACAAATGATTTTTAATTTATTAATCAATTAGAATTTTCTGTTTCATTATTTTTAATTTATTATTTAAATTATTTAATTATTGTTAACTATTTTATTCCAATTATTTGAATCATTATTAATTCATTATTTTCTAATGTATTTCTATTTTATCAATTAATTAATAAAGTTTTAGTTATTTTCATCTACTAAATACGCTGCTTATTTTAATAAACACGAAATTTGCAAAATTACACAATGATTATAACCGTTGGATTATTCATTTGAAATTGTGCGCAACTAAAACTTCTGCTTACGGGGCAAGTGCCTAATCTGTCCCTCCCCTAAACCCGCCTCTGATCGTATCCCCTCTGACTGTTTTAAAATTAACCCCTGGCTGATACTTCAAAGTAATGCGTCAAGGAGTATGGGAAACTATATATAGTTTCCCATACTCTTTGTACTGCGTTTTAATTTTTAACGTCCAAGTTTTGGGATGTTCGTACATCGCTACGTAATTTTTGCAAATTTGCAAGATAATCTTAAAATGAAACATTTTTTTCTTCGATAAAAGGAAAGAATAAACAGAAAGAAAAGGGAGAGAAGAAACAGAACGAAAAGAGAGGAATGGAAAAACGGTAAGAAAAACAAATATGTATAAAGATGTTTAATGCATGTGGTACGACAGGCAAAAAGTTAGTGCAAGCAACGTCAATTAAAAAGATTAGGAAAAAGTAATATTGTCGATTGGAGGTCATAAAATGAAGATTTTACTGAATTACATGACTTCTAATGACAATTGAAGAAATATGTCATATATTCTATTGAAAAAAAAAAACACTTATTTACCCCAAAATGTTTTAAATAGATTCTATTATATATTTGTAGCCAAAGTAAGCAAATGCAATATTTTCCGTCTCTTGACATCCTAAAACGTTTGCCATGTACTCAGCAAGAAACAAACTGTATTCTATTTACATATTATTTGAAAAAAACTACGTTTTCTAAAGAGTTAAAGAGGCTGAGTTACAAGGTCGAACCTTAAAACGTACAGGGATTAGGAGGCACAGTTGGGGGGCTGCCGCCCCCAAACCCCCGCTTTCGCAGCCTTTAAATATAAAAAAAAATTTCTTTAAACTGAAAGTAAGGAGCGACATTAAAACTTAAAAAGAACAGAAATTATTCCGTATATGAAAGAGGCTGTGCCCTCCTCAACGCCTCGCTCTTTACGCTAAAGTTTTTATTGTTTAAAAAAAGAGTTGTGAGAAAGTCAAACTTTAGCGTAAAGAGCGAGGCGTTGAGGAGGGCACAGCCTCTTTCATATACGGAATAATTTCTGTTCTTTTAAGTTTTAATGTCGCTCCTTACTTTCAGTTTAAAGAAATTTTTTTTATATTTAAAGGCTGCGAAAGCGGGGTTTGGGGGCGGCAGCCTCTCAACTGTGCCTCCTAATCCCTGTACGTTTTAAGGTTCGACCTTGTAACTCAGCCTCTTTAACTCTTTAGAAAACGTAGTTTTTTTCAAATAATTTCTGCACGTTTTTGTACAGTTTATTACTTATTATTGCTTGACTAACTGTTAGCTGATCGTGTCAGGAGTTAAAGTTGGGGGGCTGCCGCCCCCAAACCCCCGCTCTTGAACATTCTTATGTTAAGGCTTTTAATTCCTGAATACTCAAATCACGTCGTACAGGGTGCCTCCTAATCCCTGTACGTTTTAAGGTTCGAACTTGTGACTCAGCCTCTTTAACAGCCCCCCAACTGTGCCTCCTAATCCCTGTACGTTTTAAGGGTCGACCTTGTAACTCAGCCTCTTTAACTCTTTAGAAAACGTAATTTTTTTCAAATAATTTAAAAAAGAAACTGAGTTTCTTTTCAAAGTATATAAAAAAGTTGCTCTGATGGTGAATCGAACCCGAGTTTTCCGTTTGAAAGTCTGAAGTCTCAGCCGCTGGACTATACAAACACAATAGTAATTGTTGTTTAGCAAATGGAAGGTATTTTCGACGCAAGCAAATTCCCAAAAATCTTGATATGTGGTTTTTGGAAAACAGGGAAGGAGTGATCAGATTGAGCTGAAATTTCGACGATAAGCTCCCAGGCCCCATGAAATATTATCCTCTAAATTTCAACCCGATCAGACACCGGTAACGGGGGGGGTGGGGAGGTAAAAAATAACCTGTGATAATATAGGAAAACGAGGATTTTCGTAAATGTAAATTCTGGGGATAATTTTTTCGGTCTGAAAATATCAAAAGGCCCTAACAGGTCGAATTCTGCTTCGAATGAGTCCTCATTCAACCGGATCCGTTGCCAACTGTGGCCTGTAGGCGTGGCTAACAAAAAAAAAAGAGATGATGATGAATTTAAGTGGCTATATTTGGTTTTTTGAAAACAGGGAAGGAGTGATTGGATTGAGGTGAAATTTCGAGGATGAGCTCCCGGGCCCTAGGAAAACTTAACCTCTAAATTTCAGCCCAATTGGACAACGTTAAAGGGAGGCTGTGGTGGGAGGGTCCAAACTTCCGGCCCAGTTTACCCCTTGAAGATAAAGTCGGAGGAGGATGAAATTTTGCAAGTTTCTTAGTTTGAGCTTGGGCTACAAAATGCAATTACCGCCGTCTCTCTGCGACCTCTAGGACCTGAAATCGCTTAACATTGTGGTGGGTCGCCTCTTTATAGAGGCACAAGTGTGCCTTCTTGATGGCGTAGCTCATCCTGTGTAAGAAATTAAATAATGTATTCGCTTTAAATTCAAATTTGACAAGTGAAAAAAAAAACGAAGAACTTCTTTTTCTAATTCTCTACCAATGATCATTGTATTATTCTGTGTTAGTGAGATTTTGTACACAAGGAAAGGGATAAGAAACAGCAGAATTTACGCTGGAGATGTCTTCGACTGTAAAGAGAAAAATAAAATGTTAGAATTTCTTTCTCTCGAGGAATCCAATGTTTTGAAAGAACATTTATCCTTCCGTAATACGGTGACTGGAAGAAAACAATTGAAATCAATTATCGTAAAGTTTGGGAAAACAAGAATCCACGACGTCTCGGAGCAAAAGCTGAAGAAATTCTGGAATATCCAAGGTGCCCATTCGCTGTAATGAACTCTTCTTCTTCTGCCACAGGATTTCGGAGATCGTTTCAAATAGCTGAAAGGTCTATTAGATACTCTAAGCTTAACAGAAAATAAACGCGTTGTGATTTAAATGGGATAGTAAATTTTTCTACTAATTATTATTACTTTCTGGTTGAATGTTTTTATAAAAAATTTCCTGTTTTCACAAGAAGAACTGCTTGGGATGTGTGGTATCATTCAACCGTGAAGAAACTTAAGATTTGCAATTAGTTGATCAAAAGAACTACAAACTGCACAAATGACTGGTTTTATACAAAATCGTTAGGATATTTTCACGCCAGATCAAATACAAAAAATGTGTTAGCAGGTCCAAATTCCCCTAGGAGATTTGGAGCCATTGTTTTCACTACTCCTAAATTTATCAAGATCTCCTCGAAAGAAAATTGAGTTTTACGAATTCTTTTCAAAAATTGATGTCCGTAAATACACGAGCTTTAACATGCATAAGAAATGGTTAATTTTGGGGATATTTCACGAAATCCAATTTTTGCCGGTCGCATTCGGAGTAACCCTTAAAAACTGGGTAAAAGGCATAAACACTGTTTGGAACCTAGTGTTTTCCCAAAATATGAAACTGCATCATTTACATATATTTTCTACTTTTTAATACAAAAGAAGATTAGAACTCTTATAGTGCCAAGAATATTAAAATAAATGCATTTTTTTGCCACCATACATATCTTAGGTCTATTCATACTAAAAATCCAAGTTTTCTAAGATTAATTTTTTAGTTGTTTCAAAATTATAAAGCTGTGCATTATCACACTTTCATCAGTGGTGCAACGTTGAACCGCAAAAATATATAAGCAAAACTAATTAGCTAAATTTGGAAATGCTTTTCCTCCGTTAAGATTCCAACCTAAACAATCTGTCAATCCCAAAGGCAGCTACACTTCAAAGAGAAGCCACGCCTTCTTAACAATGGTTGATCCAGGGGGGCAAGGGGGCGCGCGCCCCCATAGCGTAGTCTAAAGTAGTGTAATTTACTTAATTAACCCATGTTTGCGTTAATTAAACTTGCTTTTAACGCAAGTTTATCGGATCAAACTATTTTGTGCCCCCCCCCTAAATTTTTTTTTTATCAGATCAACCTATTTTGCTCCCCCCACCCTAAAAAATCATGAATCCACCCCTGCTTCTTAAGCTGTTTAGTGTCTCATGTTTTTTTGCTTCTTTTATGCTGGTTTTTCTTCCATGTTTCTTGTTTTTTAATTTAGTGCCCATCCCTAGCAGAAACTGCATAACTGCATATGGAGGTCTTTTTTATTAATAATTGGATCTTCAAATTTGTCTGATTTTAAAAAAATATGTAATTTATGTAAGCTTCCTTTTAACCAGTTCAAACAATCAATGTTCATTATCCGTTGAACTTTAAGAAACATTCTCTGTAGTTATTACAGTGACCAGAGCTATTCCTATGGTTTGTGATACCCGGGGAGAATTAATTACAGCCCCCTCCCTCCTGACTCAAATAAAAGCAAAGAAAGCCGAATCAAAATGAAACATTTGATCAAAGTGGGCAACCCCCCCGCCGCGGTGTCCCCTCCCCCTGGAGGAGTTTCAAAAGTTTTCTATAAATTTGTCATTGTGCTATCAATGATCTATTAGGTGTTTGCGGTTCCAATTATAGCCTTTGAAAAGCAAAGGATTATTAAATTTATAAAAATATGTAGGCCTAATCATATCGGTATAATTCCTGTAATTCATTTCAATCACCTCAGTTTAAAAAATTCTAAATTGGATCTTCAAAAAGTTATTTCTACATTCATAGCCTAAGCCTTTTCCAATTAGCTCTAATTGTTTTATGGACTTAAAGTGAGGATAATCAAATCGTCTGATAAATAAGAAAGGAACTAAGAATTTTCTTCTTGTTTTGATTGTCTTGATCTTAATTGTATACAGCTTATTTGGTGAATATATTTCTAGGAAATCATTTAATTTAAAAGTCACGCTTATTAAATGAAAATCTTTATTTTGAAATCCATAGATCGAACCTTAATAAAGTTTTTCTCTGTTCAAATATAGTTTCTTCCGTTTCTTAATATGTTTCCAGAAGCTCACTAGATAAATATATGCTTATTAAATTAAACTAAGTTTTGACAATTTACGTCTGAATTTTCAATAAAATTTTCAGCAGATAAACCTTTTCAGGTTAGTCCTCTGCACTTTGATGGTCTGTAAAGGATAGAAAATAAAGTATAAAACAAATGAGAAAAAAATTAGAACCAATCTTTAATTTATTGATTGATCAAAACTTTATTGTAAGTGAATCAGTTGATTTAAATACGCTGCCAAAAAATTAATTACACAAGGTCAATGTTCAATGTCCCAGGCGAAAATGCATGCAGCTTTCCAAGAACATTATCATGTGTTTATCTACCTTGAGGTCCACACTTGGCTTAAGAACTGCAAAAGTTTAACCCTTACTACTTCGTTGCAATCAAAGTTTATATAATTAGAATGTATTTAATTATATAAACACATTCTAATTATATTATATAAACTAATTATATAAACTGTGGTTGCAATAAACTACAATTAACAGCGGCATAAGGAAAAAGCAAAACAAAAATACAGGGTGTCCACAAAGTTTGGATACATACGAATTTTATTTTTCATAGAACAAAACAATTTTATTTAATTATAATGTATAGGGAATTGTATTTTCAATATGATTTTGATTATTCGTCTTGCTAAATTCAGGTGAACTCGATTGAATGGTGTACATTGCCATCTACTTCAGCCAATCTATTTTCATCCAAATCTGAAAACCAAATTTATCCGAAAATGTTATCTTTTATTTTATCTTATATTTTATTCTTTTATCTTACTAGTTATCTTTTAATTACGTCTTTATTTTATCTTTAGTTTATCTGATCTATTTATCTGAAAGATCAAAATTCGTATGTATCCAGACTTTGTGGACACCCTGTAAAACAAAACCAAAGTGTTGCTGCCGCAACATAATTTTCATGAAGTTTTTTTCAGTGCTTATATATCTTATCAAGTTGTTCCTACCTGCAGTTTTTAGGGTGTTTAAGCTACAATAGATCAAATAATTGATAAATAAGAAAGAATTTACTAGTATTACCTAAGTTAGCGATTGAAATATATTTCACTCAAACTAGGGGGTCAATATTATTTAAATACATTCGAAAAAATTGGAAAGCGCCTTTTTTAGACCTTAGTTTTTTCACAAAATCCTTTAAAGTTTTTTTAAATACAATTTTGTTAAACACATAGAAAACATGTTTATACCTATTTTTTACGTTTTTAAAGCCAATTAAAGCCATATACAAAAAGACAAATACTAAAGAAAAATTACACTTCATTTGACATCCTTCCCATCAATACAAAATTTCCTACTGCCACAATATAACAGGGAGTCCTAGACCTCATTAACTCACAAAGCAGCCTATCTTCCCCCTCCTGGATAATTAATCCCCTTAAATGAGAGAGTTGCTTACACCGGAGGAGGAAATGGCCCAACCCATAATCATTTTCCCGACACCTCAAGCAGCTACACCCGGCCTCCGGACCTTCCCTCTTTTTCCTTGCAACCTTAGTATAAATTGGAAGACAATTTGCTCGAATCTGAATCCAAATCCTCAGATAATTAATGGACAATCCCAGCTTGAAATAAAACTCCTGACCAAAATTCTCTTTTACTTCTCTATACAAAGTAAGAGTCTGGAGATTTGTCCACAGCTGCTTGCCATAGTTGCACTTCTTGGTCTTCAAGTCTTGCACTAAATTCCTTGAAGAATTTTTCATGATCCTCTGGCCCTTTTCCCTTCTCCCACGAACTTGAAAATCCATTCTCATCTAATATCCTTTTGATTTGTGCTGTCCATGATGTTTTGTTACATTGAAGGAGAAGATCTTCATATGCTGCACGGGCAAGTCTAGTCTGGGCAAGTTTTACGAGTCTTAACCAAAATTTGATGATTTGGGTGTATCTTTTCAATTTCGGGTTAAATACACCAAGATCACCTTTTAATACTAACGTATGTGTTGTATTCTGTAGGCCAAAAACTCGTTTATAATTTAAAGTTGAAGGGTTTCTAGCTGCTTTGCCAGCTGATACCCCCATATTTCTGATCCGTAATGTAGGATAGGCATAATTTTAGTATTAAATATATGTTTGTGGAGGCTTAGTTCACTTATTTCTGCTGTTAATATAGAAACTAATGTAGAAACTAGAAACTAACAATTGTGTTTAAGTACCGGAATTGAGCCGGAGTTATATTTTTTCTCAGGAGGGGGAGGGGCAAATGTGGACTTTGCCGCCCCCTGCTGCACCATCAATACTGTGATTTTTATTTTGGTTGTTTCAAAATCATGAAACTGCCAGGTCAGTACTAAATTTTTGTCAGTGTTGTCTTGTTGAACCGTGATATAAATAAGCAATACTAATTAGTTAAATATCTCCACGCTTTTCGTCCGGAAACATTCAAACATCATCAGTCTGTTGATACTCAAAGACAACTTCACCTTCAAAGGAAAGTTACATTCTGAAGGTATTTCCTGCCATATGATTTTAGCCTACTTTTTTGCTGATTTTTCGCCCACGCTTCTATTTCCTTTAGTTTTCAAGCCGATAAATTCGGCTTAAAATGGGCATCTTTAACGAGAAATTGAAAAATACTAATGCTTGAATTAGGCTTTCCCCTTTTTTTTTTTTTATAAAATTGGGTCCTTAAATAAAGAAAGCTAACTAAATTGAAAGCAAACTATTTCAGTGTTTAACACCACAAACTAGCTAAAGGATCTTGACTTTGAAAGTTACTTTAAATGTTTTATGAAATCCTATTTTCAATTTCATTACAGTAACTATTATAGTAAGTTTCTCCTTTCTAAGAAAAAAATACGGTTAGAATCGGTCTTCTAACCTTTTTTTTAGTTTTGGCACAAACATTACCTGTTTAGTTTAAAATTTTTCTTACACACTATTTTTTTAGTTTCAAAGATTTAATCTTCGTTATTTAGCAAAAGCTACCAAGACAGAAAAGTTAACCCCAAAAACGAAAGATAGAAAAAGTTAGCCAAGTGCTAAACTGAAATAAGCATAGATGCAAGCACCTCCTTGGGTTCTTCAAAAATGCTTTGGGTGATTACATGGGCGTAAGGAGGGGGGTGCAGAGGGGGGCAGCTTCCCCCCTCCCTAGAACTTCAAATTTACACTAGATATGGTTGAAATAGTAGATGGTTGAAAATACAGTTGAAAAAAGGCAGATGGCTAAAAAAGCATTTGATAAAAGGTAGATGGTTGAGAAAGCTGGAAATAAATAGAAATGTCCAAATATCGGTTCCAATATCGATATCGTGCCGCGACACGCGCAAAATTTGTTTTTACTGTAGCACCGAAAATCGCTGCCTAGCATGTAACATTTGGCAATTTTAACACTATAGGAACTTATCTTTGTGGCAACCCTGTACAGATTACTACCTCGTGTTATGTCAAATAAATTTGATGACAAATATCAGCTTAAGTGTTTAACAAGTTTGACAGTATTTTCTAATCAATGGATATCCAATTTTTTTTTTTCAGAAGGGTAAGTAGGCTATGGCTGCCCCCCCTAGACAAGAAGCTACGTACACCCATGGGTGATTGGCAGCTGTGGAAACTTTTAACTGTATTTATATTCAACATTAGCAATTATTGTTTTATAAAAGCCTAATTTCCGTCTGTATTAACGTAAATTATCCAACTCCGAAAAGTTAGTGGTTAGACAATCGATTTTTCGAAATTAATTTGTTGTTTTTCTTGCTTTTTTTCACATACTTTTGAGGCAGATGTTACCTGTAAGCGATATAGTTTTCTTAGTCCAAATTCAGCATTCTGCGGCTTCGACATTATTTTATATAACTGTTTCAATGGTATAGGTTTCAATACTTTTACACGCAATCTAAGCATATTTGGTAAGAAAAACAAAGGGTAAAGGTCAGTGAATGATGGAAGAGAACATGTACACTCACGGACTTTTCAATTAAACTGCCAGCAGTTCGTGTTGGGTGATACTTGATACAGATACACCGGATGAAATATCGATATTAGATATCGAAGCGTAAATATCGATATCAAAATGACATTAAGATTATATTTGACTATGCTCCGGCAGATGATCGATCATCTTAATACTAGTTTTAGTTTAAAAGAAGCTGATTATTTATTGTTTAATTTTACATTATTCGAAGTTTAAAAAAAAAATTACGCACCATACTCTTTAAATACAATTGTTGCTATTGCACTTGGCAAAACCAAAAGTGTACAAAACCCAAAAGAGGATCTGGAATATCGATCGATATATAGAATATCTAAAGTTAAAAAATTGATACACCAATATATCGATGAATCAAAATATCGCCCAATAACATTAGTAGCTGCTGGCCGATCCTGCGCTTTGAAGTAAGAACAGGAACCCAATTTTAAAACAAGAAGACCTATTGTACAGGGAGACGAAAGAACAAAAAATGCGAATGGAGGGCTTATTATCATGTACATAAGAAAAAACAAGTAAGCAAACACAAATGTTCACCTTCTTCCGTGTAATCATGTTTCAAAATTTTGCCAATAAACTCGAAATCTGTGTTTGAAACCTAGTAATGCTAAATTTATATTAATTCTATATTCCTCCTCCTATTTCTAGAAGTAATTTTACCGACCTCATTGCCATTTCATTGAAAACAAAAAGTGTAAGTGTTCATTTAAAAGAGGCAGGGTAAAACTTTTTTAATTAGGACAGAAGAGAGAAACAAAAATACCCATTATATTGGTACGTCGCTCTTCAATACTTTTTTATTAAATAGCCACTTTTATCGCTTCAGTATTTTCTTCAATTTTTAGTACACCTCCTCCCCCTATAGATTGTTCTAATTTCCCGATAAAAAAAGTTTTAAAACATCAGAATTCCATTGCTGCTAAAATAATATATACTTGAAAATTGTCTCGCTCCTTAATCTACAACAGTGATTCTCAAACTTATTTAAACACTGTACCCCTTTTTGCCCACAAAATATTTTATGTACCCCTTCTCAGTTACCGGTACTAAGTAAACTGTAGCTAAAATATAAATTAAATTGCCAGTCCTAGAATTAAAGGGTTGTTTTATTTTTTGCTGCTCGGCTGCGTACACCCTAAAAATTTTTACTGTCCCCAAGGGGTACACGTACCACAGTTTGAAAACCACTGATCTAAAGCACACCCTAGACTGTCAATCATTTTGTTCAAAAGCTTCCGTCAATCGATTGATTAAAGCATGATCGACCATCTAGGACCCTGTTTGAAGCTTGAGTCAACCGTTGACGGTGATTGATGGAAAGTTTGAATGACTCAATCGGATCCTAGACGGTCAATCATGCTTTAATCAATTGATTGGTGGAAGCTATTGATCAAAATGATTGACCGTCTAGGGTGTCCTTAATAGAAAGAGCAAAATTACCAACGAAGAAACAAAGGGGAAAAATTATAATCTTTAGAATTATTCAGGCACTTTATATATTCTAGATGTAACAACCAGGGCCATATCCAGAGTTTTTGTACGAGCGAGGGGGGGTATATTGGCTTGGAAAGGCGTACAAAAACTGTAAAAAACACATTAAGAATTTGGGATGTTTTCTGTTACACCTGCACTACTATTTACGGGTCAGTATTTGTTCACGGCTCGTTGGATTAAGCTGCTTCAATTTACGGGTAGGCCTATTAAGTGGAAACAAAAGAGTGACACATGGCAAAATACACTGGGAAACATATAATTTGGACTATATATATATATATATATATATATATATATATATATATATATATATATATATATATATATATATATATATATATATTATACTTAGGGTGGAGGAAGTAAAGTAAAGCACTTTTAGGATCATGTAAGTAATCCTAAAACCCTTACCAATATCATAGTTAAAAGAACTTGAATTTGCTTAACCCTCACCCTCCCGCCCCTAAATTTGTGATCCCCCTGGATAAAATTAATCTTCAATTGCGTAATTACTTCTCCGAAGCCAAAGGGCCGTTTCTCATCGAATTCACAACATAGAAAACAATTACTGAGTCAAAATCTTAATCTTCTTTTCCGTATAGTGTAATAAGTCCAGAGAATTACAGTGCTATAACTCTTAAATGAGGAGCGCTTTTAAGTTGCTCTCATATGCAAATTTGTAGTCAGTCATCATACCGTAAAATGAAATACTCCCATCATATTTACCACTTACAAAACGGATACTAATTTTATTAAACCATCTAAATCTGCATAATTGATATATATTAATCAAAATCGCGCGTTTTCACTATAGATAACAGTAGGAGTGTAGGCACGTACAAAGAGAGGGGTGATGGTTAGGACGAATATGAGGGAATGCGGGGAAAATAGCAATCACATCAAAATTTTGGCAGGAAGCATGAATCGGAGAACCACTTTTTAGAGCAGCAATTGGGAATAGCGGGGGGGGGGGGAATACACCCCTATCATAGCTTTCTTTTTGTTTTTTCATTTTTTTAATGTAAAAAAAAACAACCACAATTGCCCCTGTCCCAAGATTTTGAATAATGTATTTTGCCCCTTCATGCATTTTCGTCAATTGCCATCATTGCCACGTGTGCACGAGCCTGGTCATAGAATTACCTACTTCTAAAATATCGACTATCCTGTTTCTAAAGGTAATAAGTAGGCTACTAGCTCTGGAAAGTCCTCTGGAGACTCTTTAATAACTGCAGGATATTTCTCCTTTATCACTCTTGAGGTTTTCTAAACAACAACCCTTAATTCAGTATAGATTTACAAGAAAAAATCAAGATTGCAAAAAAAAATCACGGTACTTAGGGAATAAAACCCAAAAACTAGGGGGGGGGGAGGTGAATTATATGAAGAAAGGTAAAACCTTGAGTCAGGTAGAAGCCCTCTTCCTCACACAGGCGTTTACACAGATTCAGGAGGGGTTCAGGTCCGTAATTCCTCTGAAATCGTGAGACGCTTAGGCCTGCGATTTCCTTTTATTTTTTTTTAAGCTTCGTCCCCTTGAAACATTCATGCGGACATACTTGTCCCTATGCATATTGACATCATCAGTTTTCCCCCTTTTTGTCATTCTGTTACTTTAAGGGACCCATCCACAACAGAATATTGATTGATTAACATTGTCCGTAATCATCCAGCGTTCAAAACAAACCCAAATCATAGTTTTGTCAATTGGGTACTATCATTTGGAAAAAGCCATTGTTTGAACTCTACGCAACATGAAGTCCGTATTAGTCCGTATTTTAGCGAACGAAAAAGAAAGATCTGAAAAGAAATAAGATGTTTCAAAACCTTCCGTTTCAATAATGATGGACTAACTTTTTCTGCTCATGACTATGATAAAAAAAAGCTTTAACGTCTGGTGAAGAATCAATACTTTTAAAATTGTAAAGCTGGGCTTGGGCTATTTTAATCGCTATACACATTTATATTTCATATGCTAACCAAAAGAGTTGAATGTGTGAAATAGCTAACTTCAGATAAATGATCACAACGTTATTTTACCTGATTTCTGCAAACTATTGATGTTCCTGGTTATCTTCAATTAATATGTAGCCTAAAACTGACTCGTTTTTGTTCTTCTTAGCATGCCATTAAACAAAAACAAAACAATTTTTTTCAACTCAAAGTAAGGAGCAACATTAAATTTTAAAAAACGAACAGAAGTTATTACGTATATGAGGGAGTTGCCCCTCCTTAATAACTTGCTCATTACGCTAAAGTTTAACTTTTTGCTCGAATTATTAAAGAATCACTATTAGAATAATAAGCTTCTTTAAAAGGTCTAAAGAAGTTTATTACTTCTTTAGAACACTCTAAAATTACTTTAGCGTAAATTTCCTTTTTTTTGGTGCATCTACTGTTATCAAGGCCCTATTTCTTAGTTTCGGTTACTATTGAGCTGCATCGCTCTTTACTTACAGTTCGTCACTAAGAACGGTTTGATAGGATAAAGATTAAATCTTAGAGTTTGCTTTATTAAGTTGTAGTTTCGAGCATACATAGCGTAGACCCAGGGGCGTCCCGAAGGGGGGGATTGCGCTTACCTCCCCCACCCCCAATTTTTTGGCACTCGGTAAAAATTTCGCCGAAGGCGAAAATTTTGCAAAATCGGCAGAAATTTAGCAAAATTCTAGATTTCTGCAGAAAATTCGGCATAAATCAGGTAGCCATTCTGTAAAATTTGCGAAGATCACCCCCCTAATAAAATAAGATTCGGGATGCCCCTGCCTACACCTACACAACTCATGGGAAACACAATGATATCTTGATCAGTTTAATAATGAGTACAGATACAGCTTTTTCCACTAGTTCATAAGTTCACAGGCTTTGGCTAAGATTAAATAAAAAACACAAGTTTTTTTTAAACTGAAAGTAAGGAGCGACATTAAAACTTAAAACGAACAGAAATTGATCCGTATATGAAAGGGGCTGTCCCCTCCTCAAAGCCTTGCCCTTCACGCTAAAGCTTGATTCTTTTTCACAACTCTATTTTTTTAAAAAATAAAAAACTTTAGCGTAAAGAGCGTGGGGTTGAGGAGGGGGCCGCCCCTTTCATATACGGAATAATCTCTGTTCGTTTTAAGTTTTAATGTCGCTCCTTGCTTTCAATTTTAAAAAAAACTTGTTTTTTTTATTTAATGTATATAAATATCGCATCCATAAACATTTGTTCATTCACGTAGTGTATATGAGAGTATTACCTCTCGCTATCGACGTTTGCCTCCAACTTGCAAATGGGTGTTAATTCCCGAAAATGTAGGGGAGGGGAAAATGTAATATTCGAAATATTGGATGGAGGGTCAGTTTTTTTTCAATTTTTAAACTAAAAGTAGGAAAAAAGGTATTTTTCAAAATTTGGGGGAAGGGCAAAAATTTAAGGAATAAAATTCGCCCCACCGACCCCGTCAATTGACGCTCTTGAAGTTGTACCAGAACAAATTCTATTTGCTTTTCTGATCCACTCATGAGTAAAGAAACCATTTTTCAATCAATAGAAATTAGGAGAATAATTGGATTTTCACCAACAAAGAGAAATAGGATATGCTTTTCAGAGTGACTTTGCATCTTGGATAATTGGATGATAATAAATTACGTTCCATTTTGGTTCGACGTGACACAATTGCTTTTCTGTTCAGTGGAACTAAAAAATTTTATATTATAAAAGGTGTTTAATTAATGAAAGTAACTAAATCTACTTCTGCGATACTAGATAATTAGGAAATTCTTAGGGGGAACGTGAGAGTAAAATTTTGGAGACAGTTCCAGCGCTGAAAAAGCAGTCAGTAAAGAGAGTACCAAACAACAATTTAACATAATTTGAAGGCATCTAAATGGATGCTTAATAAGGAACATTTACATTAAGTTGGTATTTTAGTAAAAATCTTATTAACTCGTTCAAAGTCAGTGTAAGATCGTATCATAAGACTCAAATAGAAGAGAGCCTGCAAAGGGGCTGAAAACCTTTTCTAGATCAATGTAAACATAGTACACTGAGCCAATGAATAAGAAACCTTGGCACAGTGCGTAAGTTTATCGGACCAGTGGCACCTAATCACGAAAAGTTAAGGGGGAGATGGAGCAAAATATGTTTTCAAAATCTAGGAGGAGGAGGGCAAATATACCGCTTTTCAATGAAAACACCAAAAAAGTCACCTTTCCAATGAAAATACCACCAAAAAGGTGTTTTCAAAATCTAGAGGGCGCATGCCCTCCTGACACCCCACCCCCATTTGAAGCCACTGTATCGGACAAACTGCTATTGTGAAAAAAAAAACACAAAAATACTACCTGGTTTTTATATAATAGCTTATAATAAAATCACCCCTCACCCCAAATAAAAATAATACACAACAATGAATTAATAAACACTATTTACCAAGCATTTAGAATCACAGCAGAACTTATTACATTAAGTTATCAAAATTAGTTTTGAAATACTTTGTAGATAAACAGAGGAACATTTTTATTTACCTTTATTAATACGAGCTACATAATAAAACATGTGAAAACGATAACATTTTGAAAATGGAAGAATAAATAGAAACATACCTGCAATTCAGCAACTTTTAGCAGCGATATGATTAGAACAACATGGGCTGATGAGAAACAGGGAAAGGCTAAGTCGAAAAGCACTAGCCCTGCCGCCGGATGTAGGCCTCTCTCTGACGCATAAGGGTCATGGAGTAAGTGAGTTACTCTTATCACAGTTGCTAATGTCACAAAGGCCAGAACAATAGCTGAAGAAAGTCTTGATAACAACCGTACACTTATCGATGCAGCGAGTTGAATAAGGGAGCTCACTGCATAAATAGCCACTAATAAATACAAGATAGCAGTTCCATAAATATGCACCCTCCATGCGACTTCTCTTTGCTGGTTATCGTCTGTCCAAGTAGGTACGGGAACATTACTGATGATGGGTTTCTGAGGGACTTCCTCATTCATTAGCTCTGGGAAAATTTTGGTTGATATTGGAGGAACGTCAGTGATCTCAGATTCCTTAGGAACATTAATTCTTATCTGCTGTTTTTCTTGTATACCCATTGTCTCAGTGAGCACTTCTGGCTCCACAGATGTTGTTGGGTGAACAGTAGTGGTTTCTTTGGTATCTTCTGTAACAATGATAATAGATTCTTGAAATGGGTCTTCTCGTGGTTTGAAACCAGCAAAGCCCCATTTATCTAAATCAAAACCAATTTTAGGGGTTACCAGTTTTTGAAGAACATTGTTGCTAGCTGTTTCTTTGGGTTTATCAGTTGTTGTTGTCATTTTTTCAATATCATCAGGATATTCATTTTTAATTTTGAGAGGAGGGCCGAGAGCCACCTTACTAAAGATGGCACCAATCGTTCTTTCAAGTACACTTGGTTTATTTCCTCGTGATAGTGCTGCTATATCATGAAACGAAAGACCTGCACTTGGAGGAGTTTCTTCTTTGCTTTCTATTATTTTGAAAAACATAAATGTAGGAAGCAAAACCCAGAAACTGTAAGCATTGAACCAAATCATCTTGCATGAGGATGAGTCTAATGAAACCTGAAAAAAAGAGTGTTTAGAACTAAAGTCATTCTTCTCTCACTTCCAATCTCCGCATTAATCATGGTGCAAAGCTTGTTGGCTCAAAACCGACTTTGTGCCAGGAAATTGGTTTTTAAATCGGTTGCTTCAAACAAATTAAAAAAACATATATAAATCCCGTGACTGCAAGCCAAATATGGAAAACAGATCAACAGCAGATTCTGTCAAAAATTCAGCGTTGGTAAAACAAACGACTTACTGCTTCATTTGCGTTTATTTTTATTGTAAATAAAGTTTCTTAGACCAAACAGCCTTTATATGCACAGAAATAGGTTGTTCATTTTTACTATCAGTACCACAGGAGTATAAATAGGTATCGTTTTAAATGGCATTTGGCTCGTAGTTAATGAAAATGTACTTATCTTTTTTTTATAAAACCTACTTTTTTCCTTGTTTTAGATTTAAGCTGGTAGCAAGGGATTGCAAAATCTTACTATTTTAGACGGAGCTTGAATAAGATAGTGATTGAAAGTATGTGAAGAAACTTCCGGTTGAAGCTTTCTTCAACTGGAGACATGTTTGTGGGGACGAAATCTATGGTGTGACATAACAGGGACACAGGTAAATAAAATTCTTACTTTTTCAGACGGAGTTCAAATAAGATTATGTTTAGAAGTATTTGAAGAAACTTCCAGCTGAAAATTGATTTATTCTTAAAATAAATGAAGACATATTTGCTAGGCTTCAATAAAAGGAGTGTGAAGAGTCAAAATTCTGAAGACCCAAGAGACATATTTATATGCAAAGAGGGTGCCGTTGATAACCTGACCACAAGTTTTGTTTTGAATTTAATCCGAACAAAAGAGGTTACGCAGTTATTCTCGTTGCCACAACCCCGGCAGGAATCAACACCACTTTCCCCAGTAGCTCTCATTTTTCTCAAATTCACTGGAATGTTGGAGGGCAATCTATTTTTCAAGATCCAGGGGCATTTTTGTTTAAATTTTGCTCAGTAAAAATATAAAAAAAAATCGAAATCTAAATATAGCAAAAATCTGAGGGTGTGCAACTCCCCCCCCCCCTCCAATTGGCAGCAACTATTTTTCACAGATTTTTTCATATTGCAACATATTGTAATATGAGCATACTAATTTGCAGTTTTCTCGCAAATATAAAGTAAACAATATCAACAGTATTTTAAGTCATTGCATAGATGTCGTTCAGGGCCAGAAAACGTACAAAAACTACCATTTATTGAAAGAACGTTAAACGTTAATGTTATTGCTTTCCTCATAAAAGTAGCTCAGTACCACTGACAGCATTGTTCAAACACTACTTGTGCAGCACATAAATTACGTCAGTTAAATTTTTATTCTGTGATAGGACCAGTCGCTAGAACTCAAAATCTATTGATCAGACCCTGCTGCAAATAATGGGTGTCATCATCTTCGTGTTGATGAAAGTTTATAGCTTTCCAATGGCCATATATTACGAGGGGAATGCTCATAAAAATCAGTTAGGTTTTATCCCCATTTACCAATATCAACAAAAATTCTGGCAAAGGACATCTTTTCCTACATCAAGTAAGGATCGGTGAAGAGGGGGGACCTTTTGTGTGTTCTGAGTTACGAAGACAATATAAAGATTTTTTTCGTCGAAAATATCCCGGTAGCAAACCACTTAAGAACTCATTTTATCTGGAAAAAACATCGCGTAGCATCCTCTAGAAATCGGAAGCTGCAGGGGGAGATTCAGGAACTATAAAAAACATTTATAGTTGTCAAGAGACGTGCTCAATCAGTTTTTCAAATCAATAGACTACATTATTCTAACAATATTTTTTGTTCTTCAAACAAATAAGGAGGTTCTCATTCGACCTTTTTACCCTTTAAATTCGTGAACACCTTTCAGGACCACTTGTCTTCTTTTTAATAAATAAATAAAATAACATAGGATTATGGTTTATTTGACTGGTCACACTGCAAAAATAAAGAATTGAAGAGAGACGTTTTATTTGATAAATGGCATGAACTCGGAGTTTCCGAGGCAAAACTAAATGAATGCAAAGTATGTTGAATAAAGAGAATCGAAAGCGACATGGAACCCTGGCACGCTACCCGACGAATTAATTTTGAGGGAAAAGGGGTGAAGAATAATTCGTTGAAATACTAGATAAAACACCAATGACGATTATGGAACGAACTATGAGATGTTGAGGGTGTACGTGGGGAGGTGTAGATATTCTTAGTAGAATTATGGACAGCAATGTTCTTCGTTTAGACTTGGGGAATACAATCGAGAAAACACATAAACGGTGAGAAATTAGAAAAAAATACTGAAAATTGTAAAGAAATCTTAATATGTTGGATGGCCAGGCCGAAAGACCTCTCCCCTGCGATAATACTTGCTTCCTGTGTAATGCAATTAAAACTGTGTATGGTGGGCTAGCATTTTTCTTTTATGTTTATTAAAATATGTTTTTAGTCTTCAAATTTATTTAATAAATATTTTATGTTTTTTGCTAGTATTTTTCTCATGCAAATTTGACTAGAAATTATACCAACAGTGAGTTAATTACGGTATTACTGGATTAATAGCGGGTTAACGATGAAATTAAATAAAAAAAAGTTGTTTCAACTGAGAGTAAGGAGCAACATTAAAACTTAAAATGAACAAAAAATATTACGTATATAAAGGGAGTTGCCCCCTCCTTAACACCTCGCTCTTTGCACTAAAGTTTTTTATTACTTTTAAAAAAGCGTCTTGTTGTTCAAATTAAACGGCCCTTGTGTTCGAGGAGTAATTATTAAGAATTGGGACAAAATTCAAAATTTTAGCATAAAGAGTGAGGTGTGAAGGAGAGGGCAACCCCCTTTGTATACGTAATAATTTCCTTTTGTTTTAAGTTTTAACGTCGCTCCTTACTTTCAGTTGAGAAACCTTGTTTTTTATTTAATTTCTGATCGTTTTTTAAATAATGCCAGGAAATCTGGCCCCACCTCCACGGAGAAAGCCCCTCTCCACGGAAATATCCTCTAGACAATTCAATCCCGGTGAAAATTTACCCTGGACAGTTACTCTTAACCACTCTCGTGTAAAATTGAGACGGAAAAGAGAAAGCAAGACATATAAAAAGAATTTTGTATAAGAATTCTTGCAAATTCCCCCAGTGTATAATTTCCCCTGACAAGTTCACTCCCTGAAAACTTTCCTGTCCATAGAAAATTCCCCCGTGAAAAAAAACAACAGAAAATTTACCCCTCCCCCCCCCCCAGCCACCCAAAAATATATGCCTACATCCCAATAATAAATACTATGCGCAAACAATGGGCAAATTTTATAACTTAAAGACCCTTCCCCTGGGGCTGTGGGGGGAGGTCATGTTATACTCAACGGCATAGTTATTGGGCCTTTCAAATATGATAAACAAAATGGCTATCTCAAAATTTTGATCGGACAATTTTGGGAAAAAAGGGGTGGGAAAGGAGGCCTAGTTACACTCCAATTTTTTAGTCACTTGAAAAGGCCACTAGAACTTTTAATATCCTTTCGAACAAGCCCTCTCCCGATATTCTAGGACCATTGGGTCGATACGATCACCCCTGAAAAAAAAAAAAATTTAAAACGCATCCGTGATCTTTCTTCTGGCAAAAAAAAAAAATTAGAAAATTCCACATTTTTGCAGATAGGAGCTTGAAGCCTATGCGGTAGGGTTCTCTGATACACTAAATCTGATGGCAAGGCAAATTTTCTTAGGCTCGTAACATTTGATAGGTAAGACTAAACTTAATGAAATTCATATATTTGAAATCAGAATAAGAAACCGATTCTTTTGATATATCTACTGGTATCAAAAATTCCGTTTTTTAGAGTTTCGGTTACTATTGAGCCGGGTCGGTCCTTACTTACAGCTCATTACCAGCATGAACTGTTTGATAAAACTAGTATATTATCGTAGATTTTCATTCATAAAAGGAAAACTCACCCCTGAACGTCAAAATTTTTATATATTTAATTTTACTATTATCATGAACATTAATATGTAACCAAAAAAATTTTGAGAGTAGTTGCCTTACATTTTTCAATGGGTTCGATTCCCAGATTCTAGGGGCACAAAAATTCTCAGAAAGGATTCCAGCCAAAATTAAGCACGAAATGCCCTCGTTTACTATCTTTTTTTTTTATTACAGGAAAATTTTAAGGTTTTAAACTTTTCAAAAACTTTAAAAAGTTAAAGGTTACAAAAAAAAATACACATCAAAGAATTTATTTATATGCATGTTGTTACGTTTCCACAATTCGTACAAACATTTTTTTTTGGGGGGGAGTGGATTCCAACCCCTTAGTCCCCCTGGATACGACCTTGTCCTGCGCACATGCACGGAACACCTTCTAAAGGCTTAGACAGTACCATTCGATGAATATAAACCACAAGCACAGTTAGCAAAAAAAAAGAAGAAAAAAAGGCATATTTCGTTGATGTCTGGACATGTTAATATATTATATAAATTCTTTTTCATACTGTTACTCTAATTAGTATCAAACCATATCTTCGAGGAACAATACAAGTTGACAAGACCTCTGACTAAATAACAGTGGTATGGATCTACCACAATCAATCTTTCTTAACTATTTGTAATTTCTCGGTATGTACTTATTTCGGAATGCATTAAGTCGTGACCTCTGGATTCATTTCTACTGCCAATTTTTGGAACCGCAGGAGTTTTGAATCAGATGCCAGACACGTCTCAGATCAACTGCTTACCTTGTCTTGTGTCAATGTTATCTGCACAATGTTAAATTCTTCTGTCAGTCATTTCCCAATTAATTCTCGAGTCTAATTTCTTGAGATCTTAAAAACAAAACGAAAAACCCTGTCTAAAAGTTGTCTTATTTGTATCATTTTTATGCTGAGAAACACCAAGTGTAGTCTGTCATCTTGACAATTTTTTAAATGCCGAGTGTAGTCTGTCATCTTGACAAAAATAATAATGAAGCGCATCATTATTATTAAGATTTGAAAGTCACGACAAGAAATACGAATGCTCTTATCAAAAACCCATAAATTATAGCAAAATGCTTTCAAAAACCTGAAACACAACATTATTAATGGGACTTAAAAGCTACAGACAGGAGGGGACACCACCGTTCAAAATAATTTTTAGACTAAAATACCAATGCTCTTATCAAAAAACCATAAATTATAGCAAAATGCTTTCAAAAACCTGGAAAAACACCATTGTCAGTGGGATTTAAAGACATAGACAGGAGGGGACACCACCGTTCAAAATATTTTTTAGACAAAAATACCATGCTCTTATCAAAAAAACCGTAAATTACAGCAAAATGCTTTCAAAAACCTGAAAAACACCATTGTCAGTGGGATTTAAAAGCCACAGACAGGAGGGGACACCACCAATTAAAATAATTTTTAGACTAAAATGCCGATGCTCTCACCAATAAATCATAAAATATGGTTCATCACAGAAGATCCTTTTTTACTTTGTTAAGTTTTCGTTAGTTTTAAATCGTTTCCTATGCATTTTCAGATAATTTTCTGAGGAATAATACCTTTTCACCTTTTAATACCTTTTAGTGTCTTTTGCTTAACAGTGGTGCCAACATCGAGGGACTTAAGAGAGTGGGGAGTTCATACAAATTTGAGAATTTTATGAGCATATTTTTTTAATTTCCGTAGGGGGAAGGAGTTTTGTTACTAGTGTATAATGGGCTACTCACTCACGTTTACGCTGTAAAAAACTCGAAAACTAAAGGGTTTCTTCGTTAGTTATTTTCAGCTTAGCGAGATACAAAACAAAGACAAGTGACAGAATATATGGGAAATATATAATTTGGGTTACATATCTGCACATAAGAGGGGGGGGGGAGGGTAAAGTAGGTGGACAGTTTGAAGTCAGAAAACCATTATTTCTAGGTATATGGCCACTAAAAATTACATAAGAATAGCGAGGTATCTGGAAATTTTGTTAACTAAAAAAGAAAAAAAAAGAAAAAAAAATCCCAGTATAAAGTATGTGTAATGTTTCATTTACACGAGAAAAGACAAAGACAAGTGACCGAATATGTGAGAAATATACAATTTGGGCTATATATTTGCACATAAGAGGGATGGGGGGTAACGTATTTGGACAGTTTGAAGTCAGAAAACGATTCTTTCTAGATATATAGCCACTGAAAAATTACAGAAGAATAGCGAGGTATCTGAACATTTTGTTAACTAAAAAAAATCCCAGTATGAAGTAAATGTAATGTTTCATTTAAGCGTTTTTTCCAAGTGTTAACTGTTGCTTTTTTTTCAATGACGGTTTTTCCAAGTATTAAGTACTATTATTAGGATAATGTAGTATTTCATCTAAGTGTTTTATGATGATCGCTCATCAAAGTTAATGTTATTTGTACCTTTCATTTATGTTCTTTTACTGTTTTCATGGCCGTATATTTGGCTTTAAAATACTCTATCTCTATCTAATATACAGAATAATTGTACCTAATACATTTTGCATGCTTACCCACTATTCTTTACCCCCCCCCCTTATGTGCAAATCTATAGCCCAAATTTATTTCTAAAGTAACGAAGAAACTAACGAAAAACCCAGTGTGAAACACATTTTGCATGCAGACCTGCAATAATTTACCCCCCCCCCCCTCTAAAGTAACGAAGTAACTAACGAAAAACAAAAGATGTGTTCTCGAATTTTACACATCGTAAACGCGAGCGAGTGGCGCATAATACACAAGGAAATTCCTTCCCCTTATGGAAATCAAGAAAATAAAACTCAAATAAAATTTTCAAATTTGAAAAGTCTTATTTTCTACGGGGGGGGGTATTTACCGGGAGGATATTTGCCGCAGGGGGGTATTTTCCAGGGAGTAATCGAGGGGTGGGGTGAACGCCTAGAACCATTATAGATACATAAATATAGAGTTTAAATGTATTATACATTATAGAATATAAATATAGACAGTTATTCAATATAAATATATGTTTTATCCAGCTGACACGGCTGAATTTCCAAAAATTGACATGAAAACTCTCCCTTAGGTAAAGTGTTCCAAGAGGAGCACTTGCACTCTCATTGACAGCTGATATCGTCTGATACATCAAGTGAGGGGAACGAAACTTAATATATGATTCTTGATTTGAAATTCCGGGAGAAAAAGTTTGAAGGACTAATATTCATTTCCGATACAAATGATGAATGCTGAACAGGAAGTTTTTTTCCAATTTGCTTTATGACAGGTAAGCACTTCAAATTTCCATTTCTTTTGTCAGAGGAGATAGGCTTACACCAGTACGGAAATCATCAAAAGAATGAGAAGCTATTGGTTTGGAGTTGGAGTTAAGTGGAGGAAGATACGGGGAAAAGGCTGATTCATCATATAAGAAAAACATGATGCTTGCATAGGCATCTAAATCCAACGTTGGCGATGGCATTTTTCACGTGAAATTAATTAAAAATTAAGGAAAACAATTAAGGCTAAAATTAAGATTTTACTTTTGTTTCTTTTTTGTTTTACTCCCCCCTTTTCTGGTCCTGTCCAGTTTTTTTTGACGAGTTATATATAAAACGATAATGATTATGATTATTAGGCCAGGTTTAATTGCTGACCCTAGGAAAAGAAAGGATTTTATTTTGCTAACAGACAGCAAGTGGCATTTTTCGGACTTTATAAAAGCCTTTTTTGGGGCCCAAAAGGTGGTTGCTCGATAAAACAAATGTAGAACTGATGCAAAAGCTAGGGTTTCATTTTAGAGTGGTTAATTCAACTAAATTATTAAACTAAAAAATCATCAAACACAATGAATTTTTCTTTCAAATAACATTATTATCATTGTTATTGCTATAGACTATGTTAGGGGTATTCACGCTGTTAATACTGCCAACTAAACCTATTTGTAGAGTTATTAGCAGGGGCGTCCCAAGGCTCATTTTATTAGGGTGGGGGGCGATATTTGTAAATTTTACCGAATTACTACCTGATTTATGCCGAATTTTCTGCAGAAATCACGAATTTTGCTAAATGTCGGTCGATTTTGCAAAATTTCAGCCGACATTTTTTGGCTTTGGTGAAAATTTTACCTACTGCCAAAATAGTTGCCCCCCCCCCTCGGGACGCCCCTGGTTATTAGTATTTCTTGCATGATTTTATTTTACGTTATCGATTTATAGTCTTTGTCTCTCCTGCATGGCCAAAATATTGCTGCAAGGTGGTTTCATTTCATTTCAGGGGGGAGGGTTAACATCTCACTGCTAAGAAATCTCTATTAATCTATTGACCCTGCAACGGATTTATATGTATGGGCAATAACTACATACGTATGGGCAATTATACCAATGGGCAATCCAAATGGACAGCACTAAGTTTGTTTCCAACTTGAAGTTTGCCCAAGTTAGTCGTGGATCCAGGGGGCACTCTCCTTTGGTCATGTTGAGGTTAGTTATTTTCGATTTATACTTATCTTCATACGAATCTGTCGAGCAAAAGCAAGAAATATAATAGGAATTCAAGCAAGCATCTACCGTTAAAAAGCTTTTACATGCACAAATTATTCGTGTTCTAGAGATCTACAGAGGCCCTCCCCCTGGCTATGGAACTGCCTGGAAAAATGAATGTTGATCAAAACTGCTCGAAATAACGCTAAGGAAACAGGCCAGAAAAAGAAAAGTATCCACCTGAAAATGTGCGCTTTCTCTCTTTTATATTTTTTTCTTTGAACAGTTCAACAAAAAAGGAAATCGTGACTAAAACATACAACTCTGCAACAAAGTAATTTCACGGCAAATAATAAAAGGTACAAAATAATAAAATTCAAAATTAGCCAGAAAGGAAAACAGCAGGCATTCTATTGATTTATTACTATTACTTCCTCTATGTTACTAGACCAGTCAAATGAGTTTTAAAACTTGTTCGGTAGTAAACGAAGGCTTAATGAAATGGCATTTTTCTCATAAATTGAGGGAGACACAGTAGGGTAGTTTAATTGAGGTTGCTTTTCTTCCAGGCCTAATATTGGGGTTCAAATCCTCGCAAATAAAAGCCAGAGGGTGAAGGGGGTCTGACCAAGCACTTCCGTGGAAAATTTATGTGATTTGAAATTGACATTATGAGTAATGGTTTGGCGTTCGATCTTGCCGTTAGCCGGAAGAAATCAAACGCTAATGAATGCATTTTCATCTGCGGCCGTGTAGCTAATTAGGAAATAAAGCTTGGTTATTGAGTTGCCAAGTGTACCTTCGTAACTCAATAATTAAAGTACGCCAAGGGTGCAGTGCGGCGCGTAGGGCTACTACATACAACATGGAGTGTTTCCTATGCAGCAAACCTAGTTGCGCTCTGACATCAGTGTTGCCATTTTGGCTTATTTAATGCCAAACGGGGTTATTTAGATGGCAACTGACGTGAAAATATTTATGGTCAAGTAATTTTGCAAAGAAAGCAGAGTTAATTTTTGCTATAGAAGGTTGTCATGATAGCCAAAAAATAAAGTACTAGTGCATTAGATGGTCGCTTTTATATACTAAAATAAAAAAAGTTTTTTTTTAACTGAAAGTAAGGAGCGATGTCAAAACTTAAAATGAACGAAATTATTCTGTATATGAAAGGGACTGTCCCTTCCTCAGCGCCTCACTCTTTACGCTAAAGTTTTGTATTGTTTAAAAAAAAATAGAGTTGTGAGAAAGTCTAGCGTAAAGAGCGATACGTTGAGGAGGGGACAGCCCCTTTCATATACGGAATAATTTCTGTTCGTTTTAAGTTTTAACGTCGTTCCTTACTTTCAGTTAAAAAAGCTTGTTTTTTTTTAATTTAATTTTTGAACGTTTTTGAATTGATGCAGGTTTTGATTTTGGCTCACCTTGAATGTGGTATTAAAAAAAAAATTATATACCAGTTGTACTTTTATTTGGTTCAATAGTTTTTTCTAAAGTTGTTTAATTGTATTTGAGGGTGTCTGTATTAGTAACAAATACAAATAACTTAAGAATTAGAATACGTAACGATCTACTATAATCGTTTATTTTTATTAATTGTATTAGTGGGCTCAATCCCTAGTCAATACCTCGCTCTTTAAGCTAAAGTTCGAATTTTGTTCCATTAAAAATGACCCCTTAATCACAAAGGCCGTTAATTAGAATAAATAGCTCTTATGAAAGTACTAAAAAATCTTTGGCTTAAAGAGAGGTATTGACTAGGGGGTGAACCCAATCATATACGTAATATTTTTTGTTCGTGTTAAGTTTTGATGTTGCTCCTTACTTTCAGTTGAAAAACTTTTTTTTAATTTAATTTCTGATCTTTTTCTTTAATAATGCTGAGAAATCCGGCGCCCCCTTCATAGCAATTTCCCTTCCCCCATGAAAACTTCCGTCGTGGAAAGATCCTCTAATATAACCGCCGACCCCCCCACCCCTCTCCACCCACCAGAAAAATCCCCCCTGAAAACGTCTGTATACTTCCCAATAACCAATATTATATGTTAACATTGGGTAAAGTTCATAACTTTCAGCCCTCCCCCGGGGACTTCGGCGGATTAAGTCATCCTAAAAGACATAGTTATCATATTTTCGACCATGCTGAACAAAATGGCTATCTCAAAATTTTGATCGGGTGACTTTGGGAAAAATGAGCGTGGGAGGGTGCCTAGTTGCCCTCCATTTTTTGGTCACTTAAAAAGGGCACTATAAATTTTAATATCCGTTCCAATGAGCCCTACCACGACATTCTAGGATCACTGGGTCGATACGATCACCCCTGGGAAAAAAACAAACAAATAAACACGCATCCGTGATCTTTCTTCTGGCAAAAAATGCAATATTCCACATTTTTGTAGATAGGTGCTTGAACCCTCTACAGTAGGGTTCTTTTATACGCTGAATATGATGGTGTGATTTTCATTAAGGTTCTATAACTTTTAGGGGGTCTTTCCCCCTTTTTTCGAAAATCAGCCAAGTTTTCTCAGGCTGATTTTCGTAACTTTTGATTAGTAAGGCTAAACTTAATGAAACTTATATATTTGAAATCAGCATTAAAATCTAATTCTTTTGATGTATCTATTGGTATCAAAATTCCGTTTTTTAGAGTTTCGGTTACCATTGAGCCGGGTCGCTCCTTACTTAGAGTTCCTTACCACGAACTGTTTGATGAGAGACGAAACCCGCCAGACTGGTTATTTCTCAATAGCGGTCTCTTGAAATGGAATGCAGAGTAGTTTTCATGTCGTTTACGATATTTAAACTGTTGTTTATTGGGGTTTAGGGGGGGGGGAGGTACCTAGGTTAGGTTACGCATTTAATATATGGTATGCTTTACCCCCATCCCCCCCTAATGTGCAAATATATAGTCCAAATTTATTTATAAACTATTACATATTCATCCTATTTTATTTCATTAGCATTAACCAAACTTGACCTTTTAGCAGTGACCATCTAATGCACCAGTACCAAAAATAAGCATACCATTTGATACATCATTCAACCCTCTAATGGACTGTTCCATCCAGCCAATACATACAGGATAATCACATAGTATAAAAAGCTGTGTTGGACTTAGGGGGGGACGTCTTGCTTCTTTCCGGTTCGTCTTTCAAAGACCCTGGCCTACAACCTGGTAACACTGTCAGGAGTTTAAGCAACGAAGCGCAGACGGGACAACCTCTCACTGATCACCCAGTTTCAGAATAGCAATAGCAAACACAATGCACATTCTTTCAACAACCTTTATAGTCTATTCTATATACACAACAATAAAGAAACTGACTGTGAACGGCAGTTTTTTACCTAGAAAGGCTATTTCATGGAAATCTAGAAGGAATAAGCCAATTCTATGTCCTGATATTGTCCAAATATTGTTCGTTAAATAAAATATTGATAGATGTTCCCGTAGTATTTTAAAGCTTATGGCTAACAATGGCCCTATTAGCGTCCTGTTGTACATTATTTCATTTATTCAAGCCCACAGAGCAATATTTTAGGTGCTGCGTATTGATAGGAATCATTTCCAGCACCTAGGCAGTAACTTGGAGGTGACAATACTCCGGGACAAAATATTAAAGTGACCAGTTTTATAAAAACACTAATAATTTCTGAAAATATCCGCTTTCAATGGGGAGGCCAGGCTCGAGGCCGTCCTAGGTACCAACCTGATTTACATTTTTTTTATTATTTACTCACCTTTTTCACATTTATAATAGTTTTTTTCAGTATTAGTTTAGCTTTTCCTGCTGTTTACTTAATCTGTTTTTTTTAAAGATACGTGCCAAATATATAAATCTGCCAGTCAATGCTATATTTCAAAACAAAATTAGAAAATTTAAATATGTATAAGGCGCAAGTTAGCTACTTCTAAGCCACAAATTAGCCTAAAGCCGTCCATTCCATAAGAGGACAAATAAAAAGTTCCAAATTTTAAAAAAGCGCAAAAAAACTAAAAATGAACCCTTTTACTTTTCCTCTAGGTCATCATGTGCTTTTAAGACCAAAAAAATTTGATGTTCTTTATATCAGTGTTTGAACAATTATAGTAAAAAGTTATTATAAAAAAGTGATTTATGGAAAAGAAGTAAAATTTCAAAAATATACCATTTTACACTTGGCAGAATTCCACGAGCTTAAGAGCTGTTGAGTTTCTTCCTGTTTGAACTAACCTGTGTTCCCTAAACAACCCCTCCCCTAAAAAAAATACACGGGGTGAATGCAAGCTCGTAGGGAGAGGGGACTTTCGGTTTCCGCCACCCCTGGAACCTCATGATTTCATAACTGTTCTTACATTTTGCAACTGAGCCATCTATTTTCTCAATTCTCCTTAAAATTACATAAACCTTCATTCAGAAAAATGTATTCGTATATGCCTGAATGGATCCATAAAATCACTTTGCAAAAATAAAAAACATTACTTACTGACAAATCGTAAGCATAGCATTACTACTTGGCAGTCATTACTGAACCATCTGATGGTCATATAGTAAATATGCAAAATAATTCGACAAATCCTACATTGCGTTGCAGCTTATGATGCAAGAACTAGTCAACGTGTTTCATATGATTTGCATTCGATATATGATTATATGCAAAATGTTAGTTGAAACACATCATCTCCCAAGTACATGTCATCACATAGGGAAAATTGCATCTGCTTACATCCATCAAATTAGTGGCAAATAGCATGTTTGCATCAATGCTGTTGGACCCCTTAAATTTATTTATCGATGTCCATAAGTGACGAAGTTGAACAAAACAATTTGAGAGGATTGTAATGAAACAATATCAATCAGCTGAATCTTATGGGCAGTTTACCAGATAATTTTTGAACTTGTGTGGTCTTTGCTAAGCTATTAGTGGAACCGCCCCGAAGCAGACGCCGGCCATGTGAGGTCAGCCTTTATCAGTCTGCTAATTTAATACCATAGTCAAGTCTGTCTCTATGCCTTTATAATTTCAATATTCTTCTGCTGGTTATAATAGCTAAATGTTGACGCAAAACACCTGTTTCATTTAAAGTAAAAAAAAACTTCATCTCTGTGTAAAATATCAATTTGGTATTTCTGACGTTTTCCAAAAATGTTGTTTAAGTTGTTTTTTTTTCTGGAAGGATTTGTAATTTTACAATTTGTTCTTCTAAGACTTCTATGACACAATGTTGCCACAAATCTGGATAATCTACAAGATATTTTTAAAATTATATTTTATATGTAAAAGGTTTTAGATCCTTATGTAGACAGTTTTTTTTAATCACTCCAGAGATCCTTTTCCAAAGTCTCAAAAATCCATTATCCTACCTCCGATGGAGGGGGGGGGGGAGTTATATCGCCGTTTGCTAATGCCTGCCCAGACTTTATTTGCAATACATCGACAATTTAACAGTTTAGAAGCAATAAAAAGGAACTTCTCAAATTTTGACTCTTTGTATATGAAGTTTTTTGACAGATGATAGCTTTGTCCTGTCATTCCAAGCAGTGGACAAAAACGAAATCGACAAAAAAGGACCTTAGGATTGAAATGACAATCGACATTTAATCCTACACGGAAAATTGAATTGAAAACGAGCCAGGTGTGACCTGTCAATAAAGTGAGTAGAAAAAAAGAAACTTAAATTCCTAAGCATGTTTTACACTCGACATATCTGTCGTTTGAAACATATGTTTTCTACTGGGCTTAGTTGACCGAAACGGTTATTCTTTAATAGAATCACTGAAGGGGAAATTGGATTACTATAATGCAACAGTCGAAGGATGCGGTATGGTCCCACTTAAGAATTACAGAGACCCGTAAACAAAAATTGACTCCCAGTAAATTTTGGAAATGCCTTTGAGAAGGGATTTTTCGACACTAGTAGCCGTGCGAAGACATAGGTGTTCAGTAGCCTATGCATATTAACCCCCTCTTTGAGTACACATCCAGGATGATCCTCGTCAAAACCTAGTTAGTACATGCTGCAGTCCTTCTCTGGGAAGACTATGAAGGAATTTTCCCCAGCAAGCTGCACTGCGCGACTAATTGTTACATGGAACGCATTTTTTTGGAAATATTTTTCGGTTTTCATCAAATTATCTCGGATACTAATAAGAAGGAAAACTCAAGTTTGTCTCTGAAGAAAAATAAAATAAAACAATTCCACCTACAGACAAAATCATAAAATGTTACACAGAAAAATCAAAATCAATTATATTAAAAAAAATCTCGAAGGTCAAAAGAAATTCCCACTTTTGATCGTGTCGTATATTTTCCACATTATTTCCCTTTTTTTATCGCATCTAATAAACAGCATATCATAGTCAATCAGGAAGAACGAAAAAAAAAAAATGCCCATTCATTGCCTTACGGAGGACGTTGAGCCCGTAAACCTTCCCAAAATCTTGTGGTTTTTACTGTCCCCATGATTTCACGTATTTCCCATACCACTTGACTCTTACCAGTATTATTAGCTATTGGTGTCCCCTCCTAAACTCCCCCCTCCACCTTCTTTAAAAATTACTGCAAATGTGTAAGCCACAACGTTTTTGTAAAAGATCTAAAGGTAAACTGGCCAGCCATGACAAAAACAAAGTAATTAATATTGAGATAACAAAACGGGTCTATGTACAGTAAATGAAAGCGATGAGAAACAACAAAATCCAACGAATATTTCGTCCGTATATAACAAGGCGTCTTCAGCGCAAAAAAAGCAAAAATACTAGAAACTACAACAAAAAAATATTATATAAAACTAAAATAGACTAACTTAAAATATATAATGTACAATTACTTACACTTACAATTGTAGCTACCTTCATCAAACCATGAAAGTAACTGGATTAAAATATCTTTATTTTAAATGACGTTTTTGTAAATGGATATACACGGGTTTGAGGGTAAAATATTGGCTTATATAGTTGTGCTCTGAATTTTAACTGTTTATTGGTCCACTAAAAAATAATTTCATTTAACACTGCAACTATACCAACTCCCACATCGTCATCTTACTACTGTAAGAGAACATTGAGATTATCCCCCTATATCAGGTTTGTATGCCGATTATTTTTTTTGGGGGGGGGGGGGGGGCAAAAGGATTTTGGTACTACCGTACAATCCAGAACGCACTCGAAAAGTTTGCTTCGTTGAATCAGCGAAAACCCGGTTTATAGCTGTCTGTATACGGAGACAATTAGCTTAGGTTCACTGAAATAAACTACGTTGTAGTTATTTCTTTAATTAAATGTTTAATATATAAAGTTGGTATTTTGGTTAGGTTATGTCAGGGTAGGTATTTGATATAATGTGTTCTAGGCAGCCTGTTTTCCATAATTCCAAGTTGTAGTTTACATAATTTTGTTACTGAATCATTATATTTTCGTCTTGTTTTGGTATGTTTCCTTAAAATTAACTAACTTCACCTCTCGAGTGTGTTCTGGATTGTACAGGAGAACCAGGATTTTTTTTCAGGGGTTTACAATATTTTTTTTAAAATTCGTTTATATTTACTTTTGCTACATTTTTAAGAGTCGGATAACCTTTTTTTTGTGGGGGGTGGGGTCAAACCCCCTACCCCCTTAGGATACAACCTTACTCTATATAATCATAAAATATTCCGAAATCATGGCAAACAATCTCTTTAACCAGAAATTTTTTCTTGTAAATCATACAAGGTATTTTAAGAAGTCACATCAGAAAACAATTTATCATCAATTTTCTTCGTTACCCAAAATTACCTCTTGTAACCAATCATATAAACATTTTCTTATCTAACTAATATTTAGAAACGAATCTATGTTGTCCCTAGCTTTTTTAATTTGGCTACATAGTCTGCAGCTATTCCTAAGACACTTTCTCGTGGGATTTAATTTACCCTAAAGTGAATGATACGGACATTTCTATTATAATTTTTGCTTGCGCTAAGTATGTCCTTATTTATCATAGCAACAAAACAAACAGAGTTTTTTCCTGGCTTTTCCAAGACCATGAGCAGCAGAGTTACTAGGAACAATATGCTTCTCCAGACTGATGATCATTTCCCTCAACTTTAATTCTATTTTCTACAGTTGACAAAATAAATGTGTTTTATTTTCAGCCAGCAATGTCAGAGAATGCAGAAATTGCTCCAGAAATTACTCTAGAAATGCAGAAAGTTAATATTTTCTTTCTTGTTGAGGCACTGGTCAATACAGTTTAAAGCAGTCAGGGACGTTCTCAAGAATTTCCTTTTCGGAGGGGAGGGGAATAATTACAAAAACAAATTTTATTTAATAATTTGAATAAGAAATTCCAAGAATTCAGGAAAATTTAAAATTTCAAGCGACTATACCTTAAGCCTCCCCCCTTAGGTACGTCCCTGAAGACATGAGCAAGAAACATCATAGGGCCAAATTCACCTTAAGATTCATGTTCTCTGTGAACCACGGGCTGTTGGAACGAGCCAATAGCTGTAACTGCTCTAAAAGGTCAAAAAACTTATTTAATGAAGATACTATACTTACTTATTTATATCTTATTATAATTGAATTCATTGGTAGTTCCGTATTAGCCAACACACACTCGAGAAGTTTGCTGAATGTAAGATCTAAGAAAAACGGTTTCATAGCCACAAAGACAAATGAGAGGTGACAGAATGCATTGGACTTGTATAATTTGGGCTATATATTTGAACATTAGGGAGGGAGGGGGGGTACATCCCCCACACCCCTAATCTGCAAATATATATCCCAAATTATATTGTTTGGTATTTATTATTTAGTAAATTATAAAGTATTATATTTTCATCACATTTTGGTATTTTTCATTAGGATTAACCTAACTTCACTTCTCGAGTGTGTACTGGCCAACACAGAAGTATTCACCAATTCATCAGTTTCCGTGCAATCCATTTACTGGATCAGTACTATATTGCTTAGACCTTTACTTAGAGAAGGATCTGAACTTGTATAAATTTTAGGATTTATAATTTTTTATAATTTTCATGTCTTTTCAACGAATTTTTCAATCTTTGAAAAATGCATCTAAAATTCTAGAATTTAATTCAGTAACTGAATGAAGTGAATATCAGCTATCTAATGAGGGAAAAATGTCGTAAGATAAAATACTCACAAAGAAATAAGCAAAAAATATAGAACCTTGCGTTGAAACTGTGGGGGGAGGGGGCGTAAAAATAACATACCCAAAACTTGTTCTGGAATATGAACCCTTAAAGCAGTGACGAAATGATTTCTGTTACAATGTTCGTATAGGCTAAGCATTCTCATATGTTCCCGGCAAAAAATCTTTGCTAATTGATAATTACTACTCTGCTACTTACGTAAAATCAAATTAGCAAGTTTGGTTGGTTATTTTCCTTCGAAAGAACTCGAAAACTAAAATTACTAAGATAAAGAAGCGTCTCCAGAATATTTATTGTCCTCTTGAATTTAATTTGGTTTGGTACTAGCTTCAAAATATAGGTGTTCCATTTTGAGGGATAGGTATTTAAGAAAGGCAAAAAATATCATATATATAAATAAAAATACCAATAATTGCTCAGAAACATAGCAGAAGCGGTTCAACATAAAATATGAAGGGGAGGGTGATGAAAACATCTTTGTTACGTATTTACAACTCAGACAAACCCTTTGGGGGAGGTCAAACCCCCTTTATCCCCCTCTGGATATGGCCTTGATAGAAAAACATTAATAATGTTTTTTTGGGTTTTCCAAATTTCCAGAAACAATTGAAATATAGAAATTTGGAGGGGATCCGATCCCTTGAATTGCTCCCAAGGGACAATTCTTCTTACGTTTTCTTTTATTTTTTTATCGTTGAAACATTCCTTTCTTAAAATGTTGGTCATGTAAAGCAATTATTAAAAATTAGTAATTAACATACTGAACAAACCTTAAAACAAAGCTACAACCCGAAAAGGAAATACACTGAAAATGACGAAGCCTAGTGAATTTCCAGACTTTCTGAGGTGTCCCACGCTCAGAGTCGTGTGCCGTAGGCCCTACGTGCCGCATGCCAAGTGCGATGGAAAGGCCAAAAACAATGTAGTAACAAAATTAATTGTGAGTCAACTTGGAGTAGCGTCCTCTCTCCATATTTTTAAAGTATGCAACAGTTTTAAAAAGAAGACCTAACTAGCACTAGCACATCTTGCTTCAGAATAAACACCACATAGAGAGAGAGACAATTTGGAGATGAAAATAGTCAAAGATCCAAGAATTTGTCACATAAAAACCATTTAATGAACCATATAGCTTGTAAATAAAGGATTGAGTAACAGCAAATAATCAATTAAGAAGAAATGGTTATTCATCAAGGACCAACATAAAGGTCGATGAAGATATGCAATAATGGAAAGGTAACTATAAAATTACAAGATATATGGCATAGCCTGCAACAATGGGATCTTCATGCATCCAAAGCTGTCCAATAGCCTTAATGGTCAAGATTTTCATCAATGTCATACCAAAGCTCTTTAATGTTGTGTCTTAGTGACAACTATAGCAATCGTAATGGTCTCTTTGCGAAATTAAATAAAAAAAAACAAGTTTTTTTAACTGAAAGTAAGGAGCGACATTAAAACTTAAAACGAACAGAAATTATTCCGTATATGAAAGGGCTGTCCCCTCCTCAACGCCTCGCTCTTTACGCTAAAGTTTTTTATTGTTTTAAAAAATTAAGTTTTGAGACAGAGTCAAACTTTAGCGTAAAGAGCGAGGCGCTTAGGAGGGGACAGCCCCTTTCATATACTGAAAAATGTCTCTTTTTTTTAAGTTTTGATATCGCTACTTGCTTTCAGTTAAAAAAAACTTGTTTTTTTTAGCTAACCTCTGAAAATGTTAGAATAAACGCAGGTTTTAATTTTGGCTCACCGTATATGAATAATTAAAACAAAATTTCATATTATTTGGTTAAATGGCTTTCTCGAAACTTGTTTAATTTTATTTACGAACGTTTTTATTAGTAATAAATATACGTAACTTAGAATTAACTTACGTAACGAACTTCTATATTCATAAATTTTTAACACGTATATTAGGGGGTTCGCCCCTAGTCAATACCCTGCTCTTTAAACTATAGTTCGAATTTTTTTTTCCAGTTCTTTAAAAATGACCTCTTAATCACAATCAGTTGATCAGTTGAAAAACTTGTTTTTTTTTATTTAATTCCTGATCTTTTTCTTTAATAATGCTGGGAAATCCGGCACCCCCTTCATAGCAATGTCCCTTCCCCCATGAAAACTTCCTTCATGGAAAGATGTCCCTTCCAAATAGCCCCCGACCCTCTCCTTCCCCCACCTACCAGAAAAAATCTCCTCTGAAAAAGTCTGTATACTTCCCAATAACCAATACTATATGTTAACATTGAGTAAAGTTCATAACTTTCAGCCCTCCCCTGGGGACTTTGGGGGATCAAGTCATCCTAAAAGACATTTTTATCATATTTTCGACCATGCTGAACAAAATGGCTATCTCAAAATTTTGATCGGGTGACTTTGGGAAAAAAATGAGCGTGGGAGGGGCCTAGTTGCCCTCCATTTTTTTTGGTCACTTAAAAAGGGCACTAGAACTTTTAATTTCCGTTCCAATGAGCCCTCCCACGATTTTCTAGGACCACTGGGTCGATACGATCACCCCTGGGTAAAAAAAAAAAAAAACAAAAAAACAAACAAATAAACACGCACCCGTGATATTTCTTCTGGCAAAAAATGGAAAAATCCACATTTTTGTAGATAGGAGCTTGAAACCTCTACAGTAGGGTTCTCTGAAACGCTGAATATGATGGTGTGATTTTCATTAAGGTTCTATAACTTTTAGGGGGTCTTTCCCCCTTTTTTTGAAAATCAGCCAAATTTTCTCAGGCGCGTAACTTTTGATGGGTAGCACTAAACTTGATGAAAGTTATATATTTGAAATCAGCATGGAAATCTGATTCTTTTGATATATCTATTGGTATCAAAAACCCGTTTTCTAGAGTTTCGGTTACCATTGAGCCGGGTCGCTCCTTACTTACAGTTCGTTACCACGAACTGTTTGATGGATTCAGGCAACTTATGGCAACTTAGTTGCCAAATGGCAACGTAGATTCATGATGATTAAAATTAATTTTTCTTTAAAATGTCTCAGCAGTTGAAACTGTAAAATCTCACAGCTGTTTCCGCTTGACAAGCGAATGTAGCTCGTTTAAACAAGAGTCAATTTAATGAAACAGCCTGTGAGAAAAACTACTCTGTTTTAAAGATCTAAATGAAATGCAATAGACATGTGTTAAGAAGGTGACGTTATCTTAAAAAAAGAGAATCTGCGATGCACATCTTGCCTCAAGCTAGATAATATATTAACATTATTATGCTAGAAAGAGATATCATGGGCAGCGTCGCAACGTCCAATTTAATTAAAGGTGATGTTTGTCTGCAACGAAGTAGAGTGGTAAAATATTCACACCTATTGTGCTTCGCACAACAAGCATATAATCGAATACTTCAGCAGCCTCCTCAATACGCAATACCATCTGACTCATTCTGCTTTGATTGATTGTTCTTTATGAATTTCCTGGTTCACATGCTTGCTCTTGCTTCTCTTCCAGAACAAATGCGAAAATTATAGGATAGCACATTTAAAGTTTGGCTATAGCGAAACTGAAAAAGCATACCCTCTTCAAAAGCATATAGATCACTAAAGAGTAAAGAAGGTAAGGAATACGGCACCCGAGTTTGGGGCCAGCCATCCTCTGCTTTTGCACATCCTTTCTGTTTACCTCCCCTAGAGTTCCCTAGATACCCATTTAGAGCTTGATCGACTCTGGCTGAGCTTACCACTGAACCCCGTTCCAAATCAAATAATAAGCGATACGAGGACTCAAACCCCTTTCCTCATGGACAAAGGATTTCAAGTCTAGCGTGCTAACCACCCGGCTAAGCAATCTAGGATGGCCACTGTCTAACCCTTGGACGGGTTAGGCAGTGGCCGCCTGAAAAAATACCTCTTTTGGTATTTTCATTGAAAAATGGTGTTTTCGTATTTTCATTGAGAAATGAAAACAACAAAATTGTCCCTCTTAGATTTCAGAAAAGAATATTCCCTACCCTTCTTCCTCCAATGAGTAAATGCTACTGAAGCTAGGACAATGAATTAAAAAACCATGTTTTGGTGGTAAATAAAAATTATTTTCGTTTCCAAAGGCATGGTGTTACTTTGCTTTCCTAAGAATATAAGATTCAACAGATAATTTTTATTTCTCTCCTATGAAGCCTTGTAAATTTTTAAACCCTCGACATACCAGGTTTATCACATTTATTGTTTTCCGCGTTTTGCTAATTTCAGCATAACAGACGGTTGCATTTTGAGAAATTAGGGATTTGTTGCTTATAGCTGAATAGAGTACTGGAAAAAAAATTTCAAATGAATTTACTGAAAAATGTGCATTGTCAGTTTAATATATGTATGCTGATACTTATTCCTTAAAATCTTAATTAATTTTTGATTTCTTAAAGTTATAAAAGTGACAACGTTTAAAAGAATTTGTTCGGTAAAGTACAAATTATATTCTGGCTTTTAGAAAGCATAGGGGGTTTTAAACCCTACTCATATCAATTTCTGCTCGTTTTGTGTTGGAGTCTGTTATTTATTTTAATTTCTGTTTGTTTTGGATTTCCTTTATTTATTGATACTGATTTATGGTAGTTTTATGCTTGGTAGATTATTTGATTCTATTTTTATTCATTTTTGGTTTAATGAAGTTCTTTACTTTTTTTCGAAAAACTTATATTGTGGAAAGTTTTTTTTTTAAGTAACTTCCCTTCATTTTATATTGACATAGTCGATTTCAGGGAAAAGACTGAGTCTCTTCTAAAAATAAACAACTATCCCTTCCATAAAAACCTTAAATACACCTGGGCATAGCTTAACTTTGCTCAAAATTTTGATTGGATGTATTTGGGGAAATGGTGGGCGTGAGAAGGGGGTTAGTTGCCCTCCAATCACTTTGACTATTAAAAGGGGAATAGCCCTTTCAATTTCCAATCGAATGAACCCTTTTTGAAGTTTCTACAACAATGCTTTCTATAAAAACCTTATACACCCCCAGGACATAATTTACAATCTTTGTTCTGAGGGCTGTGGGGTGGAGGGGTTGTCTTCCTCAAAGACATAATTTCCAGAACTTTCAACTATGTTGAATAAAATGGCTATCTCAAAATTTTGTATGGATGTTTGGGGAAATGGTGGGCGTGAGAGCGGGGTTAGTTGCACTCCAATCACATTTGAATATTAAAAAGGGCACTAGCCCTTTCAATTTCCAATCAAATGAGCCCTTTTAGAAGTTTCTATGACTGCACTTTTCCAGGGCATAACTTACAACCCTTGGCCTGAGGGCTGTGGGGGTTGTCATCCTCAATGACCTAATTTCTAGAACTTCTAACTATGTTGAATAAAATGGCTATCTAAAAATTTTGATTGGATGTGTTTGGGGAAATGCTGGGCGTGAGAGGTGGGTAAGTTGCCCTCCAATTACTTTCGACTATTAAAAAGGGCACTAGCCCTTTTAATTTCCAATTAATGAGCCACTTTTGATGTTTCTACAACAATACTTTCTATAAAAACCTTATATGCCCCCAGGACACAACTCAAAACCCTTGCCCTGAGTTCTGTGGGGGGAGTGTCCTCCTCAAAGACATATTTTCCTGATACTTTCGACTACGTTGAAAGAAAATGGCTATCTCAAAATTTTGATTGAATGTGTTTGGGGAAAGGTGGGCGTGGAAGCGGTGTTAGTTTCCCTCCAACCACTTTCGGCTATTGAAAAGGGCACAAGCCCTTTCAATTTCCAATCGTATGAGCCCTTTTCGAAGTTTTTACAACTCCTTCGATATGAAGTGTCCAGGTCTAAAACCAAGAAAGAAATAAATAATACATTGTGCCAACACCGTTCTTTACTTAGGCAGCGCTATTGCGCTGCCTATGATATGTACTTTCAAGGAGAGAATACTAAAGTGTACAAATGCGCTGCATGTGGTAACATTAACCATGAGGAGATCTGAATCAAATTTGACATCAATGTTACAACACAAAGTAACTAAAAACATAAATAATTGTTCCGTTAAAAGAAATTAATGTTGAAATATATTGCAAAACAGGTATGCGAAAGTTGATAGTTGAATGATAATTTATAAGGAACAAAAGGAAAAGAATTATAGACTAAAAGCTTTGAATTCCTACAAGCTATCTCTCTCCTTTTTTCTTAAAATTTTATTTAAGTGCTCTTATTTTTCTTTTTTCTTCTTCCTTCTGGGCTCTCTGGGCTCTGGGCTCTCTGGACCAGAGAGCCTTGCGAAACGTTAAGTTGTTCAAACATTGAAACACGTTATGTAGAAATCGTTTCCAATGTATCATTGGCTGTTTGTATAAATAAATAACCCTGATCTAGAAGTTATTTGGACGCAAAAAACCGTTTTCGACAAAAAGTGACAAGCTTTCTTAACACAAGGTTGGCAATATTTTGTTTAAGATTGTCATTGAAACACCAGAATTAGATACTTGTCTCCTAGCGTGTGAGAAATATAATTTTCAAAAAGATTAACTGACTGTTCTTCAGTCTTGTTTCAACTTTTATATAGACCAGGGGATGGGCAAACATTTTATTCGGAAGGCCATATTGTAAACTTTGAAGCTGACGGGGGCTACAAAAATCACATACGCTTTAATTACAATTTATGATAAAGTATGAATGAATGATAATACTTAACCATGCATTATTTACTTATCATTTATATTGTATTAAAAAAGTACAATATATTTAACAATTCAAAATGAAAATCCACTAAGCTGGTAACGACTTTTACATTCTATCACAATTAGTTCTAAGAAAAATTTGGTTTACAGTCTTCTCCGATGGAAATAATCAGAAAAAGTAACAGAAACATACCAATCCAATCAAAAAGAAACAAGATTGGTACACAATTGCAGCGTACAACAGTAGCTGTTTGCGAACCATAAAATATGGTCTGGTGAGCCACATGTAACACGTGTGTCGTAGCTTAAACTACTTTGAACAAAATGCCCCCCTCAATATAGGCCACTCTTCACTGCTTTTCAATATTAATTAACATTATTGGGACCTTGTTTCTCTTTTTTGACGATTTTTGTCCTGTTTTTCCATTTATGCAGACCATTTTTTGGCAGTTTTCTATAGACTCTATAAAATCACATTTTAATTCCAAACATCATTTCACTATAACATGGAAAATACATCGTTCTATCGTAAAGCTCCTGTCTTGTCATTCCAAGGGGTCTGATTCTTTTGATTCTGATTGGCCCACTCGCATTTCCTCACCAGTTCACTGTACTGAGTCTGCTCTCTTCATTCACTCCATCTCATCGAAGAATAAAAAAAAATGCTAAAAAAAGGTCGACAAAGGCTCTTTATCCTTACTTCTTCATAACTTTCTTAGTGTAAGTTAGATGGCTGTTCAATTTCCCTCCTCACTTTCGAATATCTTTTGGTCGAAAGCTGAACCAAACCTTCTGGTCCACTCATATTTGCTCACCGGTACAATGTACTAAGTCTGTTCTCTTCACTCACTCCATCTCGTCGAAGAATCAAAAAGAGCCATGTCCAAAAAAGTCGACAAAAGGCTCTTCACCCTAGGTTCTTCACATTTTTCTTAGCGTAAGTTAGATGGCTGTTCGATTTCCCTCCTCACTTTCGAATATTTCGCGAATCTGGCTCATGTAAAAAAAAGAGCTATCGCAGTCTATGTGAACTGCTTTAATATTCCCTGTCCAAATCATGACAAAAAGAAGAAGACAGTGTAAGAAAAAGATATTGTAATTATTTTCAAGCGATAGAAGTTAATTTATAGAGGCGCTCTGACATGGAATGAAGCAAATAGACGACGCTTTAATAGAATTGTGATTTTTTTTTTACTTTTATTATATCTAATCTACATTTTCATCTTTATCAACTAGAAGCCACCTGCCGTGGGATCACACTACAGGGAAAAGATCGCGTGCAATAAAGACTGTAAGAACGGAGCTAACTTGCCATATGGTTTATGGTCACTGTCGTAAAAACTAGGGCTTCTGTAAACCACTAGGTAATTAAGTGATAAAACTCAACTTTATCCCTAATTTCTTGGTTTCATCCCTAAATCTGAAAAGGGTAGGTGCAGTACCATAGCTAAACATTAGACAAGGCAAAAGTTGAACTTCCTTTTAGGATTGTTGAATAACCTTGGTGGAAAAATGTCTGAGGAATAATATAATAAGCCAAATCTGGGCATTCGGGCTCAAAAACGCACTTTTCAATGCACCGAGCCCCTCTTCGTGATCAAACATTTTTATATGGGTTCAGGGACACAGTAAAAATTTTGATCCTCTGGCTTAGTCTCTCGTCCCATTGTCACCTAAGAGCCGCACTGCTTTTTTATGACACAATAGTTGTTTAATGTCGTGACACGGTAATTGGGTCCTTTTATAGTATGTTCGCGACAAAGAACTAGATTTTACTTATTCTCGTCGGCCCTGTGCAGACCTCATCATATAACTCATATTACCACCGGATTTCCTTCCCTTTTGTATCCTTTTTCTCAGTTCTGCCAGTCATTGGCTTTAGTTATCACGGTAATTTATATGCGTATACACTTATGCTGCGTCATTATGTTAGTGATTGCTACTTCAATATTCTGAAACCATGATTATAATACTGATGGAGCAAGTAGTAATTATTGGAAAGGCAAGTTGCCTGTTTTGCGAATCTGGCTCATGTCAAAATGTAAAATGATGAATAATAGGCCTAAAAGTCGCAAGAGGTATTCCTGGGCCATGCTTAATTCTAGTCATGCATAGCCAAATGATCATGTATGCTATAAAGGCCACCTTAGCATAAGTGGGACCCTGCCCAAATTAGGGTTAGGGGTTAGCCCATACGAGCCATTGCGAGAAATTCGATATTCACGTACTCTGAAACTCTTTTTAGGGACTGTTTCACTTATTTTTCCATCACTGTATATAAATAATATACAGTAAGATTACGACTCTGTGATTTTTGGCTACTACATTATCGGCGAGTACAAGCAGCTCCTCCTATTTAGTCTGCCATCAGCGGGCCAGTGTATATTACCCTTGAACATGTATTTTTGCAGAAACTTTCTCAAAATGCCTTTGAAACCAACTCGAGACTTCGAAACCTACTTGCAATTCCTAAAAACATCTAATAATAACATTGCACTACTTATTACCAATTTTTACATATGTGTTCTAGTAAATTATTTTAAGATTAGATTCTTTAAAATTTAATGTTACAAAGGTGAAGCTAAGTTTCGCGTTCAAGAGAAATCTGACTTGTCTACCCGTGAAAAAATCGAATGTCGCTTATATTTATACTTTGTTTAAATGTTCTCCGTAGCACTTGCATCTCGACCCGGCTTTGTATAATGGTTGAGATAGGGAATGATCATACTGTATTATATTTATATACAGTGGTTACCATTGACAACTGCTAGATATGCTACTACTCCTACTAATAACTCATTGCAGCACCAAGCCACCTGAGGTCAACACAACTGGGCACGCTTCTCCTCCACCCGAGTCTATTTACAGCTTCACACTTAACCCCCTCGAATTAAGTTTTAATTTCCTTTATATCCTTGTTTAGGTCCTTTTCTAACCCCACTCGGGGACGACCTGCTCCTCGTTTGACCCCGAACGGATAGCCAAGAAGTTGTGCTGACATACTGACAAGAACTAACACACCTGACTAAAACGACATGAGATAATCAATCCCTTTTTGGACAAGCTTTCATGAATATCAAATGCTGAAAGTCTGAAAGTTTCACCTGAAAAGAATTTTCAAAAAGTATTGGCCATTGAACTTGAGGTGGAAAAACATGCAAATGAGGCCTAACATTTGAAAAAACCGTGTAGAAAGTGTATAAGTCCCAATAGTAACAAATATAATATCTTATTTAAAGTTCTTTTTTTTATCAGGATTCAAACTTAAGTAAATAGCATACGGATTAAGCTGAGAAGAAATTTCTACCAAGGATTTAGATTTGTCACATATTTAGTAATATCAGAATATTTAGCAATATTCAAGGCAAGTTCTTACGCGGCGAAGGAGAATTGTGGCCCGTTCCCCCGTGCCAAATTTCAATCTTTTTGTTCTCTATTCAAAAGTTTTATGTTTGCCATATAATTCAAATATTCAGTGACTTTTTTTTATTTCTGTTCTTAATTCAAAGGAATCTGCATAAGTGCTCGATTTAGAATTTCCTTTTTATTTGTTTTTCTGTCTTTGTCTATTAATTTTTTATTTTATAAAATTTACTTTAAATTTGTTTTTCTGTCTTTGTCTTTGATGCCAAAAATATTGCGCAAATACGTCTCCAAAAAAAGCTAAAACCCAGTTTAAACACCCTAATAAGTATGTCACAACAAGGAAAAACTTGCTATTCCTGTAAAAAAGTTACATCTCATGGCATAATTTATCTTTTTGTTTTTCAGAAAACTTTCAAATTTTTCCCGATACAAATGGTAATTCCAACTAGAGTTAGTTTTTAAAAAGTGAGATTGTTTGGTTTGAACCCTTCAAACTATATTTATTCATCACATCGACGCATATATTACCACACTAGGCCATCGTGCACAAGGCTGAAAGCGAACAATAAGCAATAATTACCGCCTCTTACTTTTATTAAATAAAAAAAAACAAGTTTTTTCAACTGAAAGTAAGGAGCATCATTAAAACTTAAAACAAACAGAAATTATTACGTATATGAGGGGGGTTGCTTTTCCTCAACATCTCGCTCTTTACGCTAAAGTTGTTTAGTAATTTAGAAAAAAGCTTCTTATTGTTCTAATTAAATGAATATTGTGTTTCCGGAGACGTTCTTAAAGAATTGGGGCAAAATTCAAACTTTAGAGTTTAAATTCTTCAGAGTCACACAAAAATACGGATTATTCTGAAAATACATTAAATTAAATGAAAAATATTAAAATTCCCAAGGTAACGGGGGGACATGAGCCCAAAGCCCCTCTCTTCTTGAAAATAAAATCTAAGTAAATGTGTCAACTTTCGAGCATTTTCAAATGCTTCATTAATTCAAGTGTAAAATCAGCCTAGCCTAATTGAACAGATTCTGAAATCAGCAATTCAACCAAACTGAAATCTGAAATCCAACAGAAATCTGCAGATAAAAAAAAAAAAAAAATCAAAAACCAAAACTTGTTAAACCACATGGAATAGGCTGTCCAATTTACTTCTGCCATTGAAGAAAAACAAAATTCCCGTTTATATGAAGAACCCTTTCGGAGGAGTGGTAGGTATAATTCCTGTCAATAATACTGTAGAAGGGGGTCATTTGCGTCTTGACGTTTGATTTTGGCTGAAAGGTTTCATGAATGACAGGATCGCCACCTGGCCAGAAATGCCAGATTGCGGGCGAATGATAGAACATGGTGAAACACTGATAAACATGTACCCCATCGACTGTCTCAACAGGATTGTCTAATTCGATGACAATTTATGATTGGAAGCGTCCATCAAAGTGGGTAAGTGATGAAGTCTTATCTGGCTACTTTATTTCAACTATTCCAATTAGAACCAACTGGTACTTATACCAGCTATATAGTGTTCACGGATTTGCTGCTTTTGCTGCACTTGCAATTTGCTTAGTTTGTGCAAATTAAATATAAAATAAATATGACTATCATAGTTTGGTAGAAATTTTATGGTCCTCAGCAAAGATAAAATAGTAAATTTTCTTTTATATATTACAAAGTAAAATTAAATTGAGAGAAAAAAGCCATGGCATAAATCCACAAATTTTGATCTTGAACTTTTGCTTCCATTGCAATTTGATTGATGGAACCGTTCTTTCGGCCAGTTACAAAGAATATTACTACCAGAAAACTCTGGTAGTTTATATATATATATATATATATATATATATATATATATATATATATATATATATATATATATATATATATATATATATATATATATGTATTTATATATATGACTATATATGACTCTTTAGTTCAGAATAGGGGATAAACTAGACTGTTGCCGAAATTCTGACATCAATTGCGCCTAAAAACCAATAAGAAAATATATATATATATATATATATATATATATATATATATATATATATATATATATATATATATATATATATATATATATATATATATATATATATATATATATATATATATATATATATATATATATATATATATATATATATATATATATATATATATATATATATATATATATATATATATATATATATATATATATATATATATATATATATATATATGTTTGGCTATTTCTTCCTGTTATACATGAAGGAAGGTCGCCATTTTGCCTCAATTAAATAAGAGAGGTCAGCAAATGAAACTTGATAAGATGAAAATTCGGTAAAATTTTAAGTTTTGAGAAAGTATCTAGTTAGCTATGGCAATGCATAAAACGAATGCCCTTCATAGGTCATTCGTTTTTTCTTACCTATGGTAACAGCCTGAAAGGAATGGAAAGTAATTTAAGGAAGTATTTCCTAGTATGTGGGGTAGATACTTTGCGGTGAAACATAGATTTTTCTTTACAGTAAAATCACATTTTACCAGCTTTCTGCTAACCCAACAAGTTGTTGCGATATGTGAATCAAGCTTTAAGGAATTAGGCTAAACTTCAGCTCAAATTGGGGCCCAGAAACGTGTTTTGCAAGCTCCTATCTCTACCATTTCCTGTGGCTTTAAAGACAATATGAAGTCTTATGTACACTAGCCTAACCGTCTTACAGGGACTTAATTTGCTATGGGATGGGCGGATGGGGGTTGGGTGGGGTCAACTGCCCCCCTCCAATCCCAGTTAGTCCCCAGCTGAAATTTGAAATTTGACATTAATCAAGTATCCACAGAAATGAGTCAGTTTTTATGGTATATTTTTGCCTTTATGGTACTATATGGTTCATTCTTCAGTGTCATTTTCACTTGATTTAAGAAATTTGGCTCCAAATTTGCCCAAAAAACTTTGACTTAGGAGTCTCCATCTTTGACTGCAGGCTTTGCTAAAGAAGTTTTTGGAAACTTAACCGAATACTAAGACAAATTTATGCTATTTAACTTTACAAGTCTTGTAAGTAGAGAATGAGTTGAGATAAAATGCTGAAAACACCTTCTCAAACAGATATTTGGGCAATAGATTCATTAAAAGCTTCTATCGTCTAGCAAAACATTTCCCTCAGTTCATATAAGTGAATTTTCTCAAGGGGGCAAACGGTGGTGTTTGTTTTTGAAAACCCTCCCCAAACTCAAGATGTTTCGCCCCCTCCGTCCTTGATTTTGAAAAATTTAAGGGGGTTTGGGGAAAGGCCCGTACGCAGGCATTTGTTTTTTTTTGTTTTTTTTTTTGGGGGGGGGGGGCAAATCCCTTATTCTGAGAAGAATATTAGAAAATTATGGGAAAATAAAAAAAGGTATTATCCCATTATGCGGGCCTCTCGTGTTAATCACTATAGGGTAGGCAATGATAAAACTCGTTTTTGACGTCTTAACTGTTATAGAGTAGGCAATGATAGCAAGGTTTTCATTGCGTATACGATATTAAACTGAGGTTTTCTGGGGTGGGGGGGGGGAGGTTACGTACTGAATATATGCGATGCTTTACCCCCCCCCCCCCTAATATGCAAATATATAGCCCAAATTTGTTTCTAAACTATTATATATTCATCCTATTTTATTTCATTAGCATTAACCAAACTTGACTTTTTAGAGAGGCCCGCATAATGGAACAGTACAAAAAAAATCGTGAGATATCAGGGGGGGTTCCTTCTCAAAAGCCGAAAATGTACACTAATACCGGAAAATTTACCAAAAAAACGATATGTTTTCAGCACTTACTAGAATAAACCAAAAATCATGACACCCTGACCACTTCCACAAAGCTATCCATAATGTTCCATGATTTTATCCGTTCTTCAGCGGAGCACTTTTCATAACTGTTTGCTTCAGCTGCAGAGAGGAATCGGCATGCCGGAAGGCTTTGTATCAACGGAGCATGTTATAAGTAGCGCTGAAGGCTGCTGCCAGCGGTGTTTCATAGGTACAAACTTCAAAATTCAGCAGCATACATAAATGCTTACAAATTAACCCTAGATCTGTTAATTTGAGATCCTCATTCAAAAGAATGTATGCAAATGTTTATTAACTATTGTAATTTGCATTGCATAATATTCCTTCGTCACTGTTCCAATGATTTTGAATGGTGCTCAATATTGAGTACTCATTTATCAGGCTCTAACGCCGAAGATGCTCGGAAGTCGATGGAGTAGGCTTGTCAAATAGTATACGTACAAACTATGAATAGTATAATCAAAATATGTCAAATCTAAATTGACATTAAAAGTCATATAACGTAGTGTGCAAGGATGGTGAATAAGAAGCTGAGCAAAATCTGCTTTTGGCTACTGGTTTCCTCAAATAGCCCCTTCGTTCAGAACTATAGAAGCAGTAGTGTCCATTCAAGAAAAGGTAGGGGTGGGGCAAAATGTATTTTACAAAATCTAGGGAGACAAATCTTTTGTTTTAAAATGAAACTTGAAAAATGCATTTTTTGATGAAAATACCCAAACTCGTTGTTCTCCCTTCCCCAGTTGAAACCACTGTATAGAAGGCTGGAACTATGAATGCATAGGCGGATTTTTGAAAAACTCGGCAACAATACTGCAATTTTGCCAGCCCAATTTGCTGAAGTTGGCCCAACCTGGAATCAATAAATACAAAGCTTTCAAACTAAAAGGATATATTAAAAAACTATTTTTCATTTGACACTAATATTCAATCTAAGTAATTTTATTTAATTTTTTATTTGACACTAATGCTAGGAAAACAAGCTTTACTCTAAACATTACTTGTTATTTCAAGAATTGACAGCAACAATCTCATAGATCACTTAATAAAAAACAGAACATAAAAGCAGCAATAGATTTTGGATTTTTTTGTATTTTAATTTCGTTCGATGCATCTGGAACATAATATTACTATTACTACTAACAACTCATTGTAACACCAAGCAACATAATGTCAACACAGCTGATCCTTCTGTGGCGCCAAGACAGCCGCACTGTACCACTAAGCTACATAATGTTAACAGAGTTGAGCATCCTCCTTCTTTACTGTTCTATTCAAAGCCTCAATCTTCAGCTCCCCCCGTACAATTTAAGTTTCCCTTAAATTCTTCATAATGACCTGTTTCAATCACATACGGGGATGACCTACTTTTCGTTTGGCCCGAATAGATGGCCAAAAAGAACAATATTTGGTAATATGTTACCATTCATCCGTGAAACGTAGCCCGGTCACTTTGACCGTCTTTCATTATAGTCCTTGAAAGTGGGACCAGATTTACCGTATAGCTTATTGTATATTGTCAGTCAAACGATTATCTAAGACGATTTATCTGTATATGTTTTATCTATATATGATTATCTATAGAGACGATTATCAGTATCTGGTCAGTCAAACAATTATGTAAGACTATTATTAAACAATTACTCTGAAAAACATTTAAGAAATCCTCCTCTGCCTTTCGAAGCACCCATATCTCTTGAAAATGTTGTTTCACTTAGCAAAGTATCCTAATATTTCCTAATTATAGGCCGGCCGGAGAGCAATTTTTCTCAGATTATATTTCCCTTATTTCGTTTGCACTTGTGTCACTATAGTAATTTGTTCGAACAAGTTATATGCGAGATGAAAGTTGTTTGTTCTGGAAATTTATACACTGTGAACAAATAATCTCACAAATAGACTTCATCAACCCTTCTAGTTAACAAAAGTTGTGAATATTATGCTTCAGAATCTTTTGAAAGAAGATTTTGCAACTAAACGATCATAAGAATTAGTTATTTTCTACATAGAGCACCTCCAGGAACCAAATTGATTAACACGCTTTTTGTTTCGGGGCTCAATCGTTGAATAGACTCTTGATTTTATACATTTGTAAGAAAATTAGAACAAAACCAAAAAAGAAGAAAAAAAAAAGAAAAATTAGACTCTCAACTCTTCAAACAGTTCGTGGTAACGAACTGTAAGTACGGAGTGACCCGGCTCAATGGTAACCGAAAGTCTAAAAAACGGAATTTTGATACCAATAGATATGTCAAGAGAATCAGATTTTAATTTTGATTTCAAATATATAAGTTTCATCAAGTTTAATTATACCCATCAGAAGTTACGCGCCTGAGAAAATTTGGCTTATTTTCGAAAAAAGGAGGAAAGACCCACTAAAAGTTATAGAGCCTTAATGAAAATCACACCGTCTTATTCAGCATATCAGAGAACCCTACCATAGAGGTTTCAAGCTCCTATCTACAAAAATGTGGAATTTTCCATTTTTTGCCAGAAGAAAGATCACGGATGCGTGTTTATTTTATTATATCTCTTTTCCAGGGGTAATCGTATTGACCCAGTGGTCCTAGAATATCGTAGGAGGGCTTATTGGAACGGAAATTAAAAGTTCTAGTGCCCCTTTTAAGTGACCAAAAAAACGGAGGGCAACTAGGCCCCCTCCCAGCGCTCATCTTTTTCCCAAAGTCACCTGATCAAAATTTTGAGATATTCATTTTGTTTAGTATGGTCGAGATGTGATAACTTTGTCTTTAAGATGACTTAATCCCCCGAAGCCCCCGGGGGGAGGGCTGAAAGTTATGAACTTTACCCAATGTTAACATATAGCATTGGTTATTGAGAAGTATACAGACGTTTTCAGGGGAATTTTCTCTGGTAGTGGGGGGGGGGGGCGGGGGTTATGTGGGAGGATCTTTCAATGAAGGAAGTTTTAATGGGGGAAGGTACATTGCTATGAAGGGGGTGCCGGACTCCCCAGCATTGCTTAATAAAAAAAAATCAGAAATTAATTATAAAAAAACAAGTTTTTCAACTGAAAGTAAGGAGCAACATCAAAACTTGAAAGGAACAGAAAATATTAGCTATATGATTGGGTTAACCCCCTAGTCAGTACCTCGCTCTTTAAGCCAAACATTTTTTAGTACTTTCATAAGAGCTATTTATTCTAATTAACTGCCTTTGTGATTAAGAGGTCATTTTTAAAGAATTAGAATAAAATTCCAGCTTTAGCTTAAAGAGCAAGGTATTGAATAGGGGGCAAACCCCCTAATATACGTATTAAAAATATATGAATATAGAAGTCAATACGTAAGTTAATTCGTAAGTTACGTATATTTATTATTAATAAAAGTAGAGTCCTATGTTCCATTTCTATAGAAGCTATAGGAATCTCCATGCTATTTGCTTGAAGCTATAGGAAAAACATTTCCAGAGCATGTACTTATGGATTTGCTTGCCTTATGTTCCTTGGTGTCTTTCCAGAGCATGTACTTATGGATTTGGGTGGATTATATTCCCTCCCATGCTATTTTAAGGGTTTATCTTCCCTCCCATGCTATTCTAAGGGCTTATATTCCCTCCCATGCTATTCTAAGGGCTTTTGTTCCCTCCCATGCTATTCTAAGGGCTTATGTTCCCTCCCATGCTATTCTATAGCGCTATGTTCCTTCCATTGTTATTCTATGGGACCTTTACACGTGATTAAACACGTTATGAAACTACCTTTTATTTGATCATGCCCTGTTGGTACCTTTCCAAGCGAGAGGGGATTCCCCGGCTGTTCCTAAACATTGCAAAAAAGATAGCAGTATGAACGGGGATTCCTCGCATAAGTTTGTTTCAACTCTAAGTTTTTTCAACAAGAGTGTTTTTTCGAGCCAACATCCGTTTTTTAGGGGGCCAATCAGAGAGTTGCTTACATATGATTTCCCCTTTGCATAACAGTTCGCCCGTGGGATTTCGTATATAAGGGACATGCGTTGTGATTAAATTATCAGAAAGTTCTGTAACACAATGGATACAATAATGAATAATATTGATGAGTTAAAAGCCTTGGCAACAAATATTTACAATGTGAGTACACTTTCATTCTTTATTTCCAAAAAAAAATCATTTTACCAGTAAATTCAAATTTCAGGGGGATTTCGCGCCCCCACCCTTCCCACAATACAAAACTTAAAATATGGTGAGCATACTCGCTAGAAAACGCATTTTATGCTTTTTTTCCATTATGTAAATAAAAACCCATCCCCACACCGCTCTGTATACGAGCTTAATTCTGTAGTTTTAGATATTTCCTACCAAAAAAATGCCAGTTCCCTCATTCATTCTATTTAAAAATGTGTGTTCTTTATCTGCTTAAATGAAAGCTTCTGTGTTACAAAGGAAGAGACATTTTTTGGAATCAAATTTCACACGTTCCGGCTATCATAAATGAACCACATATGCTTTATGAATTAGCAACGGGCATATTCCTTGACAAAGAGAGAAATTGTATTCTAGCCTAATTAAACGAAATATATTCTATTTTCAATTTTATTCCATGATTAAAAGGGTTTTACAATGTGAAAAAACAAACTCTTTCATTGCATGGAAAGTAAGGGAGGAGGGAGGGGGGGGGGAATTCTTTGTGCAGACTAATTTTTTCTTCTGTAAAAAAGGGAATCATTTTTTCCATACTAAATTTTGTCTTCTTTTTAAGGAAGAGAATTCCTACAATTACTCCCCCGGAAAAGAGAGCTAAGGCTAACGGCGTTGCTCCAATACAACAACTGGAGATAGCCGAGTCATCCAGGGCCACGCGAATACAGTCTGGTCAAAAACCGAAAAGAGAATGGACGGCTGCTCACAGGATGGGGAGCCCCACTGGCTCACCTTTATCGATCAGTGACATTATAGTCACATCTACACAAGAAACGGACGGTACTCAACAGAAGTCTGAATTTGAATATGTGGGTGTTTTCACCTCTCGCTTCTACCTATTTCCATTCAACTTTTTTTCATTTTTTTTAAGTATTTTCTTTTTGACATTTTTCAACACCGTAATATTGTGTGTGAGATTTTAAAATGATAATCCCTCGCCCCCCACCATTTTTTTAAACCTCTTTGCTTCCCTTAGAGATAGCTGAATCTAATGCATTTTTTTTTTATTAGAAAAGAAAGCGCTCTTTTGCGTCTTTCTGAACGTTCTGTGGGAGGGGGGGGGAGGCAAGTAATTTAGTTTAAATAATTCTAGGAGGAATTGAGTTTTGAAGATGGGGTGAAAAAATGAACATGTTTTTTTAACTTTATAAAATAATGGTTATTTCACATAGAAAATAAAACCTTTTTTCTTTAGGTTAATGAATTATCCTTTTTGACATTTTTCAAAACCGTAGAACTGTACGTGAAAGATATTAAAATGTTAATTCCCTGCCCCCAACCATTTTTTTAAATTTCTCTGCTTCCCTTAGAGATAGCTGAATATAATGCATTTTTTTTTATTAGCAAAGAAAGCACTCTTTTGCGTCTTTCTGAACTTTCTGTGGGAGGGGAGGTGGAGGCAAGTATTTATTTTAAATAAGTCTAGGAGGAATGGAGTTTTGAGGATGGGGTGAAAAAATGACATGTTTTTTTTAACTTTATAAAATAATCGTTATTTCACATAGAAAATAAAACCTTTTTTCTATAGGTTAATGAATTAGCCTTTTCGCCATTTTTTCAGCACTGTAAAAGTGTGTGTGTGTGTGTGCGTGTGTGTGTACGTGTACACGTGTGTGCGCATGTGTGTGTATGTGTGTGTGCGCGTGTGTGCGCATGTGTGTGTGTGTGTGTGTGTGCGTGTGTGTGTGTGCGCATGTGCATGTGTGTGCATGTGTGTTTGTGTGTGTGTGTGTGCGTGTGCTTGTGTGCGTGTGTGTGTGTGTGTGTGTGTGTGTGTGTGTGTGTGTGTGCGCATGTGTATGTGTGTTATTAACAAAATTTGTAATTTATTATGCATTGTTTTGTAAATAATGCTATAAGCAAAAATTTGTAATTTATTATGCACTTGTCTGTAAATAATGCTATAAGCAAAAAAAAATTGTAATTTATTATGCATTTGTTTGATAAATTCGCATCCAATTAATAAAAAAAAATTGTTTGATAAAAAAAATGTGCTATAATTGTGATAAAACTTTCGTCAAAGAAAACAAAACTTAGTACATTCATTTTATAGTTTCAGGGAAAAGCTATGAAAACTGTTACCATCCCTAGTCTGGGACTACGAATTCTCATGAGTAATTTTCCATACTTACAGGAGGATGTTAGCGAAGGTACGCCATTTAATATCCCCCTGGATTTTCAATTTACAACTGAACAAATGGACAGTCTTATGGAAATTGTCGAACCTAATGTTACCGGGAACACTTTTGACAATGACTTTATAATTAGTGAATTGGATCCGGTATAAATAGGTGCAGGACAGGAAAATAGTGGTCATATCTCCGGAATAAAGTGAATTTTTTTTGTTAAAGTCTGCTCTAGGTCACTTACAAACATATAGGGTAGATTTTAACCCTCCTGAAGAAAATGGGATTGCGATGGGGTCATTTTAACAGGTCCTGTAAATAATCTTCATAGACACATCGACCAAATTCAATCACTTCTTGAGATTCAGATTCAGAAATGGGGGGGGGGGGTCAAGGTGGGATTAAAGCATCGGCAAATCAAAAAGTTTATTTACAAAAGGGGACATCTGGGGACATTTTTTATTTTCATTTTTCAACTGGCAACCAAACTTTTTACCCTGGTGTAAATGAATGTGAGGGTAACTTTTTCAACTGGGTTAATAAATTAAAATCAATTTTGGACACGTTTAATGAGAGGGGAAGTGGTTCCACCATTTTATACATTGAACATCGGGATCCGAATATCAGTAGATTTAAAAAAAACTTTATTTTAAGGGGGGCGGGTAGACGACAAATAAAATGCCACCCAGATTTGTCGGCTACAAAGGGGTTCAGGGTTTCACTTTTGAAACGGGGCTGCAATACTTTAAATACGCATTTTTATCAGCAGCCCATAAAACATTGAAAAATAAGTCAACAGTGAAAAATCTCGACGGACTTGCTCGTAACGGTGGAAAAAATTTCCCTAAAGTAAATTTTGATTGTTTAGAGGGAAGTATCCGGTGTCCTTGAAAGAAAAAAACATATTTGAAAAAGCAAATGAAAATCTTGGGTTGGGGTGGTTGTTCTCCATTATGACATGGAATTTGTAAAGGGAGGAAACATACCAAATAACAAAGGAGTTTAATATTCCGTTAGGACACCGATGGTAGACAAGGTTAAAAATTGGGCTTGGGTTATTTGTGAGACCCCAAGAGATGTAAATTCCTATGATAATTTTTTCCCCGTTACGGCAATAAGCCGACTGTTATGCCAAGGCGTTCAGAAAGGGGAACGTCACTATTGCCCCATGTGTCTTTCTCCATTTAGATCTGAACAAACATTCACGGATCCCATGAGACATTGCAAAATTCATGATAATCAACGAAAAAAAATGCTGGCAGAAGGCAAATATACTTTACAATTTATAAACTTATAAAAGTCCCTGCTACAAGTTGATAAAGTGTCTTCAGTGTGTGAATAAAGACTGGTAGAGGTATCAGAACCATCAAGACCAAATATAGTCATGGAATATAAACTAGTTGCGTGTTCCCACGCACATACTCGTTACGATCACAATAATAAAATGCAGTTGGAAGAGTTTTTTGGGCTATCGATGAGAAGGATAGCATTGAGTAGTTATTGTTAACTTTAATAAAAACAGCACACAGTACAATTTCACGATTACATCACGCCAACTACGAAATCATATTATCAGATAGGAAGCAACAGGCACCAGAAAAACGGAAAATTTGATGGGATTGTAGAGGTGCTCTTGCCCCGAAAGACGCTTTCCAGGATCACAATTACCTTATTAATTGCATTACAACGGGGAAAATTATCTTTTGGGGATGGGTTCAAAAGTCATTTTACTTAAAAATTAAACAGCAACTCTTTCTTTCAGTTTTAATACAGTATCCTAAATACGATCTGAAGTATGTGCTACCAGAAATGGAACATGATCTAAAAAATGGACCAGTGGATGATGCATGGGTGATAGACAGCTTTTCCGGAAATATAATTCGTAAATCATCAGAAAAGTTGCTTGTTTAGGAATTTATGTTGAAATATGTTGTAGCTGACATTGAGTAAACGAATAAAATTTTCGTTTCAGATTCCTACAGTTTTTTCATTGAGAGAAATAATTCAGGTGCAGAAAAACAATGATAGCTGCAATGCTTTCCCCCTTCGCAAGCAATAATTTCTAAATGATTCATACGAATTGTTGACGGTCAAGGGCATATATTCGTATGAATATTATTGTTCCATGTCGAGATTTGATGAAGAAACTGTTCCATCGATTGAATCGTTTTAAGACAGTCTGCACGATCTTATGTGCAACCCCAACGTATACAGTTTTTCTAAAAAAAAGTGGGCAGAGGAAATATGTAAATAATAGTTTGACTACTTCAAGATGTATCTGCTAAGTGACATGTTGACTTCTTTAAGCATTATGCCTACAAATATGGATAAAATAGGTGAAGAATCAAATCTTGCTTTGGTCTTTTGTTTTTGTCTTCCTCACTTAGGAATGTATCCCAGCATAAGAGTAAGTGGGGAAGATAATTTTATAATCAATGTGATTAATCAGCCCCTAGTCATTAAGATATCAATGAGGGGTGGATATGTTTTTCAAGGGGGTCATACCATGGAAACTGATCAAACTGGGGAGAAGAGGGGGACAAAATTGGATACATTTTTCACATATAAGTATTATCATTACCGCTCAGCCATTTCCCTTTGTGCGCTACCTTGCGATGACTGTAAATGGCTCAATGACCCTCAAGCTCCCCAAACATTTCCCAAACATTGACAGTGTTGAGGAAAATGGACCAGTTGGATCGTTTTTTGAAATTGATTTGGATATACCGTTTGAGCTTCAAGATTCAGTAAAGAATTTTGTTTTTCCATGCAGGATTAGACATGTGACTAGGAACTCTTTGAGCCCTCGTAATAAGTGTTTAGTCGAAGTGGACGGATTGCATTAGTCACCTTCAAAAAAAAACTTATTGCTGACCTTCTGCCGAAAAAAATACTGTTGTACATCATGTGACTTTAAAATGGATGTGCAACAATGGTTTCAACGTCACAGAAGGTCACAGAGTGCTTCAGTTTTTCAAAAAAGCCTATCTGAAGATGTTTTGTGATGCCTTTGTCAACATAAACTCTAAAACACAGAGGATAGCCGTAAAAGAAGTTTATAAGCTCATTGCGAATCTAGCTTTCGGCGAGCCACTTAAGAGTGTATCACATAGGAGTTGGCGTAACATTGTTACTAATCTAGAGGCCTGTTGTAAAATTAATGACGATCCAAACTACACTTCTTTTACGGACATTGGGCCAGATATAGTACTATTGAATAGGAAAAAAAAACGCATTGTCTTTAATACAAATATTTCTGCTATCAGTGTTATCTTGGAGGTCTCTAAAAGGCTTTTGTTAGAGTTCTACTAGAATATGGCTAGGATACAGTGGCCAGAGAAGGGGTAAGTTGAGATCTACTACGGGGATACAGATTCTCTATTGTTGATATTAAATACCCCAAATTTATTTAATAGTTTAGTGCACGGTTAAATTTTCAGCTCACAGATGGACTGCTGCAACTGGAATTGGCTTTACTCAGAGCTAGTGAAGCTGTAGGGGCCAAATCAACTTTTATTTTATAAATCAGAAACCGGACGCAATATGATTTCCCGTGGTATATTCATAAGTCCAAATGTGTACTTCATACTGCCAAACGACGAGTAAATCAAGGAACGTTGCAAAGGAGTATCCACGCACTATGTGGATAAGAATTTCGAAATAGACATCTATAGGAATTGTCTTATTCAAAATAAAATTCCACGACCCAAATTGCTAGCAATTCGATCCATCAACTAGAGGAACTTTAATGTAAATATAGAAAAAATTGCCATGAGTACCACTTCCAAAAAGGTCTATGTTTTGTCAAAACGATATGAATACCCTCCCCCCTTGACACTATTTAACTTAAGACTGGGCCGAATGTGTTATCCGTTGGGAAAATCTTGGTTTGATTAAAGTCCAGTAAATTTTTACCAAAAGCTTAGGGGGGGGGGGCCTCGCAGCCTTTGGGGGGAGGGGGGGGGGCTCACGGCCCGGGGAGCGGCCGCCAGCGGGGGGCGCACCGCCACTACCAAAGTTATCTTTTTTTTACTTAGAGCAGATTTTTTTGTGCTTTTGTAAATATACATGTTGCATTCAAATTAAAAAAAAGTGATATTATCTTAAGTGCTTTTTCTAGTGCATTTTTTTTCATAAATAAATTTAAAAGGTGTATTTTTTTCTTTGTTTTCTGTAAAGCGCTGTTTTTAACACAAGAAATATGATTCATTTCTGATTTTGTTCTTGAATGGAGTAGTAGTAGTAGTAGGGAAATTATTTCGTCATTAGACAACTATGGTCTACAGTTAGTTTTCGAGTTGAACTATTGAAGGGATTATGTATCAATTTAAAACACTATTCAGATCCCTTCTGTTTTTACATTCAATGCCAGGCAAAATAACACTCTTAACAAAAATAATTAAAAATTGTTATTAAATGTTTGTGTAAAAGCGGAAAAAAATCTTCTAGTGTTATAGTATTTGGCAGAAATCAGACGATAGAATCAAAGCAATTGCCGAGACCACGTTAGTGCACATACAATTCATACAGAGAATTGATGTTTTTAGCATTATTGAAGAAAATTCATGGCTGATCATTGATAACTGGGCTTAGTCTATTGAACAATTGTCCTAGAAAACCCTGCACTCATTCACCATTTTCTCTCATCATGAGCAAATATCTGTTACTCTGATTTTACACAATTTCTTTCACCAGAGCAAGTGTATGCTAACGATTGCAATGGAATGCACTTATTGTCTCATCTACATAGCTTTTCGCGATTTCAGCTAGCTAATAGCTCTCAATAAGCATATCCATCCAGGCACCACTCATTTTCTGTTCTTACCATACATTTTGGCAACAAATAAACTCCATAGTTACTTCAAATTGAATCTTAGTCAAAATCCACTCGAGGTTCTGTTCGTGGTCACAGTTATTTTTGACAATGAAATTACAGTATATCTCCCAGTGAATACTAAAAAGACCTATTAGTTGGTATCATGACACTGAAGAAAATACATGAAAATACACATCTGTTTTCAGTTCTAAGCACTTCAAACCCCACTCTTAGGATAGCCATACTCAAACAGGTTATTGGCAATCATTTCATTAATCTAATATCTGAATTTTTTATAAATTTGACCGAGGTTAATGGTCAACTATAATAATTATTTAGGCAGCCAGCAAAACCGTCTTATTCAATTGCACGTACATTGGACACTAAAAACAAAGTAAAGATTTTTTAAAAGGCACGGAATCGTCAGGCATGTGGTAGCCTATCTCAACTTGTACTAATCATAATTGCAGGACTTCTAAACAGATTTCCTTAGTGAGAACGGCAAAACCCTAAAAATTGACTCCAAGAGTTCTCGCTCTCTCTCCCATCGAACATTTTGAAGGGAATCTTAGATAATTCCTTTATAACGAAAATATCGAGGATCAGAAAAAGCTACTGGTAATTCAAAAAGCACTTCGACGAGTGGACAAACAAAAGCCCTATCTGTCGAAGGCCACTGGTATTAGTAAAAAAAAGAATCATCTCCTCAAGAGTCTGCTGCTGCTGATGCTGTTGGAACACAATTAAAGAAGGAGGAACTGGATTCAATTGTATTGAAAATTGTAAATATAATGCGCCACTCATATCATGAACAAATTAAACGGCTCCTAGCTTATGTCATGGAAAGTGGTCAATATCATATTCAACTTTAGAACAATGGCAAAGCGATTATAATTGAGGGAAACATCCATAATATACTTGATTTAATCTATGACATGGTTACAATTCGTAAGGGACTATTATCATTGGACGCTCATCTATAAAACTGTATAAATACATTAATCTTTCCTAAAAGCCATATTAATAATATAAAAATTCTAAAAAATTCAATTGAACTGCATCAACAATAACAACAACACCACCAATAAAATATGAAGAGGAAGAAGAAGAAGAAGATATTTAATAAATCTCGGAAAAATACAGCACACCTAGTGGAAAAAACTTGAATATGGAGGCAGCGAAAAAGCGAAAAAGTATCGTTTTACCATCAAAGACTCGTAGATAAAAGGGTAGTGGATGTAATACAGCATGTTTATGCTAAAAATATTTAAAATTCTGAAAGGTGTTTATGAAAATATTGGTGAAATGGGGAGTTTAAGTTCGGCCACAACTATTTCCAAGGTCACTGGTGTTCACACTAAAAGTGTACAAGACCATCTAAAGACCATCGAAAAACTAAAGCCTATTTCCCATTGCATATAATGTAAGCAGATCTCCCAACTCTAGATGAGATTCCAAGACATCACAATACACCTTGCAAGTATATTCTACTTGCAATCAATGTTTTTAGCCAGTATGCATATGTACTTCAATTGCGCTCAAAGAAAAGTGTTTATGTTGCTCAGGCCATTGAAAGTATTCTCGAACAGGATTCATGTAAAAAAATTCAAATGGATCGCGGTAGTGAATTTGTTAATCCCCATGTTGCAAAAGTACTAGTGAAATATAGTACACTGCTCTATCATCGTCATAGTCCTATAAAGGCTGCATTGGCCGAACGATTGATAAGAACTATTCGACTTTTAATTTCAAGATATTGTACATTGAAAAATACACCGGCTTTTATTCATGATTTAGATAAAATCATGTTGATTTATAATCAACGACCTCATTGATCATTGTCCAAGTCAACCCCAACGGATGCTCATCATTCTGATCATAATACAATTGATACTTTTCTTAAACAATATTCCAATGAATCGATTGTCAAGAAGAAAAATAAATTCAATGTTGGTGATACTGTTCGAATTAATAGGACAACTAATGTTTTGAAAAGGGGAATTACTTGTGGTCAACCAAACTTTTTAAAGTGGCGAAAATCCTAGATACTAAACCCATAATTTATTGTTTGAGCGATACCAAAAATGAAGAGATTCTCGGCGGCTCTTATGACTGTAAACTACATAAAGTTAAATATAATAGCGAAGTCTATCAGATTGAAGATATTAGAGACTCGCACTCGTAGTCGTATGAAACAGTTACTTGTTCGGTAGCTAGGATACAACTCTGATTTTGATTCTTGGATCGGTGTAGAAGATATTGACAATGACCAATGATTTCTATGTAACATTTATGTCCAACGTTTCCGATCCTCTCTACAACGACTTGAATACGATAAGTGATTTTTAGACAAAACTGTTTCCCCGCCATCAAATTTGACGGTGCGTATGAACTGGCTCTTGTCGACTGTATTCTCAAAATGCCTATGACATTCTGAGAAAGGATCATGTGTATGATATAAAAGTTATACCATTCGATTGGACACTCTTTGTCGACTATTGTCCCAATAGGTAAAGACGAAAATTTTGACAACCAGGGAAAAGACTAGAAAGAATGTGCATATGCTAGTTGCTCAGCAGTCCTCACTTTAACGTTAATCAAAAAACCCCAGGACTTACTGTAGGCGAAAGCAACTGAGAGCAAAAAGCCAAAGCAGAAGAAGAAAAAGATTATTTTATCAAAGAATGACTTGTTCTACTAATATGAATTATCTCATACCCATTGAAGCATATCCATCAGTCATCTCTTAATTGAATCGATTCAATGCTGAAAATGTTGATGTCAGTGTCAAGTAAGGCTACTATGAACAATTTCACCCCCAGCAACCCCTCTCGGAAAATATACACTTTCAAATATTTTCTAATGAAGACTATTTCATTGATTTGTCATCAACATTTATTGATTTAAATGTTGCAGTGAAGAAAAGGTCAGATAATACAACTCCAAATGCTGGCGATGGTCTCTCCTACGAAAACTGTATTCTACACAACCTATTCAAACAAATTAATGTATTTATTAATGGAACATTGGTGAGCACTAGCAATAATTTATTCAACTATGCAAGCTACATACAATTTATGATGATGATACTGAAGGCGTACAAGGAATTGGGAGGACAATCATTGGGCTATGAATATCGATTAGGTGTTAAGACTGACGGCAAGGTGACTGCATAGGAAACCCAAGTATATCATCGGTTTTGAAAATTCGACAATGATCTCTACAAAGTATTTTAAGTAATACCCCCCAAATCCGTGCATTTCGTGAGACCACAATTTGCCCCATTAAATTTTTTTTTAAGAAAAACATTTCCAGCAGAACCCGATGCAAATGTCATTATTACAACGGCAATACTCCACGTCCTAAACAACAGGTTATGAGTTCTGTTGCATTGGCAGTGGAAAAGCTAAGAGCCAATGGCAACAACATTAAACTTCTTGTCCCCCATACGATCACCAATCAACGTCACATTGCCACCGGCTCTCGTAGCTATAGCTATTCGTCATTTATCAATGGAGAAATCCCATCAAAAGTGGCTTTGGCCTTTGTGAAGAGTGGCAGTGCCGTTGGATCCTGGACTGAATCCCCCCATGATTTTAATTTTTCGGTCTATCTAGCCTTGTGTGCAAAGTGAATAGTATTCCATTACAAACTCTATCTTTTGACTAAAAATCCTCTAGAACTCTATATAAGTTGACCGTGCAATCCCTAGATCATGACTCTCAACTATTTGAAAATGGAATAACCGATTCAATGTTTTCAAAAAATCATGGAACAATTATTTTAGACTTGTCGGGGACTCATGATATGAGCATAGCATGATCAGTGAATGTAAGTTTAGGGTGTATATTTGCCGATGATTTGACTGAGAGTATCACGCTAATATCATTGAGTCAATTTGAAACCTATTGGGATATAACACCCGAGGGCAGTGTTCTACTAGACCTAGCACCATGAACACAAACCGAATAATCAACGTATTTAGTATGGATCCATACATGTCCCAGTACAAGTCCTATTGCATACCTTCGGACTTCATTGAAAAAATTCCAAGTGTTAACAATACCCTAATCATTGTTAATAGCAGTCCATCGTCTTTGATGACATGCCATTGGCTATGCATCTCTCAAACCGCGAAGAATATCGAATTTTTTGATTTTCTTCAACTATCATTTAAATTCTACGCTCCATTCATCCGCAACTTCATTGAAAGCAGGGGGAAAACTATTGTTCAAAATAAGCAAAGAATAAAGGATTTAACGACTGAGACATGTGGATTTTGTGCACTACTCTTTTTCATGTTCACATGTCGTGGCTACACCTACAAGCAGTTTCTCAACATCTACGTTGACTCACCTCGATTGAATGACTTTCTAGTGGAAAATAAACTTACAAGCGTATTTAATGTTTATTTTAGTGCCCTACGAATAAAATGTTCTAAAAATGTATGTTAAATTTTTTATCAATAAATGATAAAAATTTATATATATAATAAAACGACTTTTCTACTCTTTAGATTTCATCTTCTACTAGGTATTGGTATTTGTCGACAACAACTAATGCAGGTAGATTATCCGAATTCATAGTATACTGATCCTGATGTACTGCAATGTCAGGGTCACATTTTCTACAATAGAGTGTAACTCCACTCTTGTTATATCTCTTTGTATAGTCAATGATACTATTCTCATTCATTCTATAGAATTCACATGTTTCAATTTGCTTATTTGAAGTAATGTCACAAATAGTGTCCTCAAGCGGCGAATCACATTCCGTCACAGCCAAATAAAAATCAGTGGGCTGATAATCATAGTAGTCATTGTCTTCACAACGATGACGTAGAAACCAAATTATTTTGTTGTTCCAACACTTGAATCGCTTACCCGATTCCTCCTCCCTGAAGAATCTAAAACCACGACGATACCAATCTCGTAGCAATAAACTAAAATCACGTCTAGGATTCTTTCCAATCATACCGGGATATGTATTCTCCCACTGATTACATTTATCATAGTGACAATTGGAACATAGGTGCCCTCTAGGATGAGAGTCACACACCTCTTCATGACAGGAATTACAACCTTTAATTTGTATAGCATATCCTCTATGTAATTTACATGGGTTGCATAATCCACACTTTTCATCATACTCATCAGTCATTGTGCAATTTTCACATGATAACCAGCTACCCAGTGTTTACATACATAACAGGGATGTATGGAACATTTTTTCATGTGTTGACACTCTCACTGCCACAGTGAAACTGAGCTACCAACAACAACAACAAATTGAGAGAGAGAGAGAGGAGTAAATATCTCCGTTGTCTCTGATTTGCCCCCTAAAAAACAGATGTCGGCTCGAAAAACACTCTGGTTGAAAAACTTAGAGTTGAAACAAACTTATGTGGGGAATCACCGTTCATACTGCTATCTTTTTTGCAATGTTTAGGAACAGGTGGGGAATCCCCGCTCGTTTGGAATGGTACCATCAGGACATAAGCAAATAACACGTAGTTTAATAACGTGTTTAATCACGTGTAGAGGTCCCATAGAATAACAATGGAAGGAACATAGCGCTATAGAATAGCATAGGAGGGAACATAAGCCCTTAGAATAGCATGGGAGGGAACATAAACCCTTTAAATAGCATGGGAGGGAACATAAGCCCTTGAAATAGCATGGGAGGGAACATAAACCCTTAGAATAGTATGGGAGGGAACATAATCCACCCAAATCCATAAGTACATGCTCTGGAAAGACACCATGGAACATAAGGCAAGCTAATCCATAAGTACATGCTCTGGAAATGTTTTTCCTATAGCTTCAAGCAAATAGCATGGAGATTCCTATAGCTTCTATAGAAATGGAACCTAGGACTCTACTAATAAAAACGTTCGTAAATAAAATTAAACAAGTTTCGAGAAAGCCATTTAACCAAATAAAAGTAAAATTAATATTCAAATTTGTTTCAATTATTCATGTACGGTGAGCGAAAATCAAAACCTGCATTAATTCAAAAAAGTTCAAAAATTAACTTAAAAAAATAAGTTTTTTTAACAAAAAGTAAGGAGCGACATTAAAACTTAAAACGAACAGAAATTATTCCGTATATGAAAGGGGCTGTCCCCTCCTCAGCGTCTCGCTCTTTACGCTAAAGTTTGACTTTCTCACAGCTCTATTTTTTTTAAACAATAAAAAACTAATAGTCTTAAAAGCCTATTTTAAACTAATTTCGAAGCTTTGCCACGTGAGCTATGTATGCATATTTTTTAAAACCTTGAAATAGGAAGGGGTGGTTGCAGGAGCTTAAAATGGCCTCTGTTTTGACGAAAAGATTAAATAAATTTAAATTTGGAATGTTTTGAACTACCGATATATAATTATATCTGGACTTAAGGATCAACTTCCACCAGTGCAATAGCACTGCTATCTATCGTTCCACGCCGTTTTGTTTTGCGACAGGCTGCTTATGTAGTTCATTTTCTGGGTGTGGATCTGTGGCAAAGGGTTATTACTAAAATATATCATATAATATGTATTAGTACTGCTTACAGTTTTCTATTTTCTTTGCAGTGATATAATGAGAAAGTAGACCTATGACAAGAAAATCAACTTTTGAGCTAGTTAGTAGAAGTAGTACTAATAATAATATATTACCAAAAATCAAAGTCAAAATCAAAATCAATCGGGAGCAGGGTTGCCACCGTCAGTAGGATTTTACTAGATCTAGTAAAAAAAAAATCTAGTAAATTTAGAGGATCTAGTAAATTTCCCGAAATCTAGTAAAAAGTAGTAAAAAGTCATGATTTATAGTAAACAAAACATTTTTTTTATTTTCCGTGAATTCAGGGGAAAAAATTATCGTAAACATATGACAATTTACAATTTTTGCTTGTCTATTTTACAATTTACAATTTTGCTTGTCTGTATCAGAGACGACAAGCAGTCACCTATTTTCATAAACAGATACTTCACTTCCGGTGTCTAAAGGTCGAGAAAATCAGTTTTCTAGGTATCAAATCTTACCAACTAAAAATGAAGCTATAATGACACTTGGATTTGTGATGATTGGGAATCTATTGGAATAAAAACAAAAGCCAAGTTGATTAGGTTAATCTCCTCAGTTTGAAAATTTCTATTGAGGAAAAAGGAGCCTGCTGAGATAATTTAAAAGTAATTAGAAATGTAACATTATATATAAACATATATATATATATATATATATATATATATATATATATATATATATATATATATATATATATATATATATATATATATATATATATATATATATATATATATATATATATATATATATATATATATATATATATATATATATATATATATATATATATATATATATTTTTCGAAAAAGGGAAAATACCCCCTAAGAGTCATAGAACCTTAATCAAAATCATACCATCAGATTCAGCGTAACAGAGAACCCTACTATAGAGGTTTCAAGCTCCTTACTGCACAAATCTGGAATTTTTTATTTTTTGCCAGAAGAAAGATGACGGATGCGTGTTTATTTGTTTGTTTTGTTGTTGTTTTTCCCAGGGGTGATCAAATCGACCCAGTGGTCCTAGAATATCGTGGGAGCGCTTATTCGAACGGAAATCAAAAGTTCTAGTGTCCTTTTTAAGAGACCAAAATAATGGAGGGCTACTAGGCCCTCTGCCACGCTCATTTTTTTCCAAAGTCATCTGATAAAAATTTTGATATAGACATTTTGTTCAGCATGATCGAAAAATAAAATAGCTATGTATTTGAGGATGACTTAATCCCCCAAAGTCCCCGGGGGAAGGGCTACAAGCTCAGAATTTTGCCCAATGCTTACATATAGTATTAGTTATTGGGAAATATACAGACGTTTTCAAGGGAAATTTTTTCTGGTAGTGGAGGGGGGTGGGGTGAATCAGGGGTTACGCGGGAAATATTTCCACGGAGGAAGTTTTCCTGGGGGAAGGGAAGTTGCTGTGAAGGGGGTGCCGTATTTCCCGGCTTTATTTAAAAAAAACGATCAGACATCATAGAAAGCGCAATAGCGCTGCCTAAGTAAAGAATGATGTGGGCACAATGTATTTTTTTATTTTTTTAGTTTTTTTCTTGGTCTTAGACCAGGGAATTTCGTATCGAAGCGCCTCGTATCGAAGTTTCTTCGTATCGAAAAAACTTTGAAAATTGCTCATTCGATTGGAAATTGGAATCGCTTATGCCCTTTTTAGTAGTCGAAAGTGATTGGAAGGCAATTAACACCCCTTCTGAGCCCACAATTCCTCCAAACACATCCAATAGTAGTGGGGGCCTGAGGTTTCTGCACTACCCCACCCCAGGTTTCTACAACAACCCTATCCTTTTTCCCACAGGATTAAAGCAGAGCCCTCTGACGTCACGAGAGCCATAGCTAAAATAACACTGGATTTCTACTGCGCCCTCTGACATCACTGCATTCCTGTCTCTAGGCGACATCCCCGCCCTTGGCAAGAGTTCAAAGGTTAGGTGACACACCCTCTCCCTGTTACTAGGCAAAATCATTTCTAGACACGTTCCCAGGTGGTTGAAACTATTGATCGAGGATCAGTTTCTTTCTGGAAATGGCTTACCCTAGAATGGGAAAATATGTAGAATGGATATGTTATGACACTAAGCAAATTCAAGTCGGAAGAACAAGTGTGTTTTATCGCTAAGGTGAATATTGCGCATATAGAGATATTACAAGATGTATTAAATGCACTGGCGAAATATAGTGAACAGAATAATTTATAGAAAACAGTCTGTATCTGGCAGTGAAAATGTTAAAATGGATAGATTTGAGAAACAGAAAATCATGCGTAATCTAGTAAAATTAGAAAAGTGGTTAGTTCTGGATGATGAATTTCTAGAATTATCTCTTCAAAGAAAGATTTTTTCTGGAGAAATGCTTAATGATATAATGGGATCCAATTCTCCTTCTTTGGACTATTGTATGAAACACCTGGTTTTTCATTGTTCGATTTTTTAACAATGACATTTGAATCTATAAATGTTGAATTCAAGTCAATAAAGTAGTCTTCATTAGAATAAATTTGAAAATGGACATTTTCAGAGAGCGGTTATTGCGGGTAAAATTGTTCATAGTATCCATGTTTTACACTGACATCTACTTTTTCAGCGCTGAAAAGATTTAGAGATGAGGTGACTGAAGATTGAGAATCTTTATGTGGTAGATATGTCATCTTAGGAAAAGAAATCCTTTTTGGATCCTTTTACTTTCTTAGATGCTTTACGTTTCCCAGTTGACTTGAGACTGACGAATGATGAGATCTTTCTTCTCCTTTTTAAACGTTTTACCCGTTGTTTGAATCTATCGCCGAGGGATCTTGTGCTTGATCTGAGATTTTGGATAGTCATGTAATGTAGAGGACGCAAAATCCGCTGCAACTGGGGTAATATATTTTCTTGCCAAGGGTAGTGCAGAGCGAAAAAGCTTAGCAAATCAACTGCCGAGACCGTACCCGGACATTAAAGAACGACTCCTATAATAGTCCATTCCATGTCTCAACTGGTGTGGTCCAAGAGTTGCAACATAGCAATCAATATAAGGACGTACAAACTGAGTTCTATTTGGCATTTCACTGAATGGGTCGAAATTGACGTGTAATTACAGCCAAACCTTTTGTTATTGCGAGAGGATCACCCAATTCGGTTTTTAATGTTAACTGAGAGAGCTCCAAATACAAAGTGTTGACTGGAACGTATTGAAGGTGCTTTATATTGTAGCGGTGAATATGGTCATTAGAGGTTTTTCGTTCAAGAACACGTAGGAGGGGGACATTGGTATTACCTTCTCTTGATCTCTCCAAAAAGGATACATAAAGAAATATACAGTTTTCCAAAGAGAAGTCGGGTGGATACTCTGCGAAAATGACACGATTCATGCCACTAGCGCTTCCTGCACTTTTACCGTTGATTACATTATGTTTAAAACCAAGCACTTCTCTTAGATTATCATTGAGAATAACCTTTTCATTATCGATGGGCGAACTCTCTGTGACTGCAAATGGATTGCCTCTCTTTGACTGCAATATAACTGGATATGCATACCGGCTATAAACACTTTTTGCAAGTAAAATATACTTATAGGGTGTATTATGACGTCTTTGAATCGCGTGTAGAGTCAAAAGCTCTGACTGTAATATATGCAGCGGGTAAAAGGCTTTAGTTTTTTGATAGTCATTACCTCTAGTCCTATGATTTCGATGAAGAGTGTAACTGGGTTCCTTTTGTAAATAGTCGTTTGCTAGCTTCTTTTTAGTTCCAGTAACCTGTGCAAGTGCTGTTGGATAACTTAAACTTCCTGGTTCTTCAATATTTTCATAAGCACCTTTTACAATTTGATCCATTTTGATCGTAACTGTCTGCTACCCTTTTGTATACTACCAGGCGAATCAATATTGTATACTACCAAAAACGTCTTCGCGTTTGTCTAGTTACCGGTGTCAAATTGCTAGTAGGTGTGCTTTCCAAGAAAGATTAAAAATCAAATTCTACCTTTCATGGACTATGTTCTTTTAATTTTTTTAGAATCTGCTAAATTACCGATAAGACTTTTAGGCAAATTTGACGACTTTAAAAAATTATATAAATGTCCGTCAAAGGATTCGACTCTTTTACGATTTGCAATCGGATCCAATAATCAATCAATTAAATTGTGAGGTTTGCCCAGGATTATTTTTGTCTCATCAATTTGTTAATTTTCAGCGAGATACGTCAAGAGTCTTTTACTTTGTTCACGATAGAATTGAGGCAACATGTCTACAACACTTGTTATTAAATCTTCCTTTTCGGTTTCGCACTGTTATCAGGAGGTTGATCAATGAATTTGACTTTAAGTGGTCTCTCACGATAAGGTTTATGTTTGTCCACGCGACGAAGGGCAATTTGAAGCAAAATTAATTTCTTATCATCAGCAATTGTTTCATTGTTATTGGATTTATCAAGATTATCTTCAAAGAGCTCTTTTGGTGAAAGAGCAAGTTCAATTGGCGTCAATTTTATAGGGTTTAGCCATTTCTAGAGAATAGTGTTTACAAGTCCGGCGATTATCGGTACTAACGCTGAAAAGAAATTGCCACCCGCTTGAAAAAGACATTTTCTCTTACAATTTGCTTTCTTTTTGCAAGCTAGAGCACTTAAAAGTGATCGATGTTGTCTTGTCTGCTACTTAACACGATCTGAAAGTTGAACACTACCCTACGTTAAATTTAAACCAAGTTCCGAGAAGAGATTAATAAATTCCTTGTCAACACCATGCTTGAGAACTGCTTTTCTAAGTCATGGTTTTGAATTGGCTAGAACGGAAAATAATGTTGGTTTTCATGTAGCTTTTTCAATGTCATGATTGCGAGTAATAACCTTTATTAATATTCAGAGGTTTATTACTATTCACACATAAAAAAGGGAGGATTTTCTACCTAAAACCGGCCATTATGACCCCCCCCCCATCCTGGAAGAGCTTAAAGTGATATAAAAATGTACTTTGTTGCATTCCCCCCTCCCCACCTCTTTGAAAAAAAAACATTATCAAAAATATCAGTGACTACACGCAACACTTCGGGTGTGTTTTGATTTAGGTCTAATAATAAGCAACCATAAGGTTTATTAGTTGCTTGATTCCATGCGGAAAGTAAAAATTTAGGTTCACCAGGATAAATTTGTTTGTTTAGAGTTATAAGAGAACTTGAATCGCGAACAGCTTTATAGATGATATAGTAGGTAAAATTCAACGCCAATGTTCTCGTACATTTACTCTGATGAAAAAGATTGTGGAGAACAATAGTTACAGTACTTTCTTCGTGATGAAACTGGAAAGTAAACAGTTTTAACATTTCCCGAGACAATTCTTCAATAGATTCCGCTAAATTGTCGATAATCAACCACAATTATGCCGCAATACTATTAAAAACGTCAAGGCATTGTATGTATTTTATGTTTGGATCATTCTTCCTTTCTTTATAGTAGGATTCCTGCCATATACTCTAGCAATAATAGATATATTTCGGATTTTCTAAAAACATTTTATCACGGTTTTGAATGATTTTTGTTGAAAGTGTCATTTTGCCGGACATGGACGGTCCGCAAACAAACGATCTGAAGGGCGTTTTAAATTGATACATACTATTCCAGTGTCAAAATGTAACTAACCTATGCTAACCTCAATCTGCTGAATAAATATTCAAAGGAAACAGAATACATGGTTTCTTTAATTCACATATATACAAAAAAATAAAAAAAATATTTACAGCATAAACACTTTAAAAAACACAACGATCGGGCGACCAACGATAATGGTAGCAGAGCCGGCACCCGTAACGGCCAGCGGCCAAGCCAGTGACAAAATAAAATGAACAATTGAAAATTACCGCTTTGCGCAATGAAATTTAATAAAACAAAGGGCAGTGCCGAGCTTGTGACGGAAAAATTACTAGATATAAAAAAGGCAGTGTTGAGCTGTTGACGGAAACGGCCCCCCAACAGACGGTCCCCCTCCTCTCCCACAACAGTAGAGCTTTTTCTAGACCGAGTTGCTTTCTATAATCTACACATTCAACGCGATCTAAAGTAAGATAATGGCCATGTGGTAGTACTCTGACACCACCCTCGAGTACATAGACTTTGTCCGATATGGTGGATATAGCATTTTCTTCGACCCGAACTGTATAGTTTTTGCACTTAAAAGAGTAAATTACCGTGACACTCGTTCTTGGAATTAAATTTTGTTCTGTACAGTTCCTATAAACACTCATGGTGAAATTTTCCTTTACATAGTATGCAGGCACCCCTTTACAGAATTTTTTGGTAGTCTCATTGTGCGTTTCCACGCAGAACACCTTTGGACCAGAAATACACAATGCGATGCCAAATCACTCCCCGTTTCTGATTTTAACTTTAATAATTGATTTGGGGCCTGGCGTTTCATCAGCTCCGGATAGCGGGACTCATTCTTGTTTGTGTAGTCCATCCAAAAGCTAATGCACTCCATTTTCCAAATCTTCCAATAAATTATCTGTTTTAACTTTTAACTATAAAGAATAAAGAACGTATCCCCATAAAAAACTTGAACTCTTCCCTCCTTCGACCACTGGCGCTTACATTTATTGTAATAAAAGTTCAACATGAGTCTCCTTGATATTTTTAAAATGACATTGCCAGTGGCAATATTTTTATTTAAAATTAAGTTTCTTTTTTAACTGTGTAAAAGGACCATACTGGAGTCAATAATCGTGAATGATTTGAAATTTGGATCCTCAATGATTCGGGCAGACATTCTTTTGAGTCGGTTACAACTTCGCAAAGGCTCCTATTGTGCACAGTCTCGCACATCTCACCAAAGGCCAATTGAAAATGAGTTTAAAGATCTCTTTTTCAACCATTGTTTTTGCTTCAGATCGTTTGTTGACAAAAGTGTCAACAAACGTTTTCATATAAGGTTTTGATAAAACTGGAGGGCTCTTTGAATCTTTTTGACATTGAAACCGTTGGCAAGCATCCACCGCAAAAGAACGTGGTGTAAAACAATATTCTTTTTCGGCTCCAGGTCGGCAATAAGCTTTTGTTTTGAAGTTGCCTAATGCATGCCTTTATTATCTAATAAAGATAAATTGTAGGGACTCAACGAGTCTCTATGCACCGGTTTATTGATTCAGGGAAAAACAAAGTCTTTTACCGAGTCATGAAGTTCCAGAGGAATTTCACCATCAATTTCGAAAAAACCTCCTTGTGGTCCATTTCCCTCAACAGTGTGAACGTTGGGGAAATCTGGAGCAGAAGAATTGTCAAGCCACTAGAATTCCCACATGGAAAATAAAAGTGAGACATTGCCGACGGATAAAGGGAATTCATATCCAAGAAAACGGCATCCGACCTTTCACCGGTGAATTGTCTAGTCGGGTCGGTTTCAAGGATACGATCCCCGTAAAAAATCATACCCTCCCCACATGGATCTCTACAATGAGGTGCTGTTCGACGTCGGCGATCAGACCCTTTTACTGCTCCACTGATTTTAAGAATTAAATCCATCACCAAATGAAGAGTGGAAAAATAACACCCCAAATCCAACCCGAATTCTTCATGAATTTGGCCGTGTTTTCACAGACAATATTCAACAACGTCAATACATAACTCGTCAGGTACATTTTACAATAATCCCACCCATTTTTAAACCCTCCCTTTGCCCAAACCCTCTTGGCAAATTTGATATCGGCAGTGGTTCATTGACGATGACAAAGGGAATCATAAAACTCTGCAATGCACGATAATTTTTCCTCGCTTAGCTTCGAGGCGGAGCTGTAATACTCGTACGGGTATATGCCCTTACATGTTAATAAATCATACAGTTCCTCATCTGGAAAGTGCTGTTTGAGGAGGGAGAAATTATTAAAATCGTTGCTTTTCTGTACTTGAATCCATTGACTTGGGAAAAAACTAATTTAGGGATTTGGGGAAAAAAAAAAAAAATCAAGGAAACGGATTTTATTCAAGTACTCTTTACCATTATCAACTGTTTTCCATTTAAATTCTAAGATGGCAACTTGTTAGATGATTTCTGTATGATGTTATGTGAAAAAAACCATCCACCCATGCGCCATCTACAACTGCACCTCTCTGCAATATTGCCAACGCTGGTAATATGAATTTCAAATCATAGTTGGAATGTGCATGTAAACCGGTAAAAAGTATTGTTACCTAACATTTAAATTACACGATTTATAAGCAACCCCCCGAAAGTTACTTCCCCTTGATGAAATCTCTTTTTATAAGTGATCATGATCGTGGGTGTTCGCATCCCCCTCGTTAATGTTCTTCTTACAAACCCAAAAAATATCTTGATTTTTAATAGCCAACTCGTCAATAGTATGTATGACGCAGCAGTGAAGTTGCCTCATTTGCTGTTTTAATGAGAGAAACCATAGCTGTGCCAACACAATCTTTTCCACCAAACGTGTAACAAAAATCTACCAATTGCCAGGTATTACTTGAATCTCTCTGCGTGTGTGCAAAAGAACTGCAATGGCTTCATGTTTTCTCACATGATTCGAATTGGACGGATCCGACACATCCAAGATAGCAGCCTCAACGTCCAATGATATCTTGTGGCTCTGCAACAGGGTGTTCTGAAAGCTTTTGAACCGCAAGGTAGCATTGTCCCCTGAAACCGTTTCCACAGACTGGTACCCATGACGCTTGCAGTGTCTCAAATGATTTTTTAATTTTAATTTAGTATAAAATCTAGAAACACACATTGTGCAGTAATAGCATTTTCTCCCATCATTATAATTTTTACCCTCACTTAAAACCCTGCTAATATTTGGAATTGGAAAGATGTGTCCAATTGATTCAGGATCTTTTGCAGGTTCGTGAAGAAGCCATACCCAGTGTTTCACTGAGTCAATGGACAGGGCTATTACAGAATAAATTGCACTTTTCTTATTACTAAGTTCCTCATTTTCAAATTCTACATCAAACTTTATAACTATAGCCCCGACTTTGAAGTGTTGATTTGCCTTTTCAAAAATGTCAATCCACTCAAGTGTTACTTGATAATGCCCCTTTAAACAAGTAAAATCTACTTTTGGAAAATCAGAACCGTCCTCTTTACCATTTACTGCTAAACCATCCAAATGTGTCTTACTACCATCATTGAATGGAGTTTTATGTCGTGCCACAAGGACGTAATATTTGAAACACTCATAGCCCGTATCAAACCGAAAGTGTTGTACACCTTTAGTAGCTTTGAAATTACTATCATATTTTTTAGAGTTAGGTTTCCCCACCCCACCTCTTAATGCAAATTCCCTTTTAAATTTAGTAATATTTAATTCTAATTTTTCTAAAAACAATACAGATAACCCACTCCCATTTTCATTATACACCTCCATCCTATTAAAAATTTCACCCACCCAATTCAAAAACACACCCTGAAAATTATGCAAGTCTGGGTATAGCGTCTGCATCGTTGTCGGTGATCCTGAATTCAACAGTCGATATCGTTCTGAAAAAGAAAATTAGGTATGAAAATAATCTAAGGCATCTCAAAGTCTTTAGAACTAATAGGGGGGGGGGGGCAACTTTAATATTATAACGAAAAAAAATCAAAACTAAAGATAAAAAAGAACAAAAACTCCTTCAATGCCTGAATGGGCTCTCTGACAGGTAAAAAAATATCATTATTAAGATGAAAAATAGTGAAAAAACGTCTTTATTAGCGTGAAATGGCTAAGAGCAATCTTATTTCTGAGGGACAGAGTCTTTTAAAATTAGGGAGGGTAGGGATGTATTCTGAAACTTCAATATTCTAGCAAAAAAGCTAAAACAGAGGAGTGCGCTCTTAAACAAATTAAAAAAAAAGCTAACAATGTGAAAAACTGAAAAGGGCCTTATTATGGGAAGGCACAAATGACCCCAAAAACTCACGAGTAGGTGCTAAAAATGGAGAAAAGCCAGTCTTATTTCTAACACCCTTGAAACTATGGAAAAACTTTTATATTCTAGCGAAAAATCCATACAAATAAAACGAGTAGGCTCTTGTTAGCTTAATCCCCCCCCCCCTTCAAAGCCCCGAAAATGGGAAGAAATATCTACGGTGGACTAAAAAAGGAAAGAAAAGGACCTTTAATGTCTCTGACAAGCTTTTTATTATGTGAAAAAATAGTGAAAAGAAATAGGGCTAAAAAAGTTGAAAACAGCCTTATTTCTAAGTCCCTTTAAACTAGGGAGAAACTTTAATATTCTAGCGAAAAAGACAGAAAAGTTAGCTAGTCTAGAAAAAAAGGCGTGAATGAAGCTAACATGGGGAGGGTGAACACCGATGACCTTCAAAAACTACCGAGTAGGTGCTTAAAAGCTGAAAAAACAGTCTTATTTCTGAGGGACGGTAAAATTTAAAACTAGGGAGCTAGAAAGGTAAGAGTTACGAAAAAGATTGGGAAAACCTCTTTAACGTCTCTGACAAGATTTTAGTTTGCTGAAAATTCCCTTCAAGGGCTGAAGGAGGTGTGAGAAAAATCTTTACTGGGCAGAAAATATAAGGTAGGAAAATAGTGAAAAGAGATAGGGCTAAAAAAAAAGTTGAAAAACAGTCATATTAGTAGTAAGGCCCCAATTCATTGAAAATATACATGCACTTTCACAAGCCTGAGGCATGGATATGTGTGTGTATTTTCAAGTAATTGGGTTACCAGGGGCCATTTACCTATTACTATGAACGATACATGGCTTGGCAGACAGGTTTTCTATTGTGACATCCATTTTTTGGAGGTCAAACTCATGGATACGTGTTTTTTTTTTTTTTTTTTTTTTTTTTTTTTTAAACTGGTATTTTTTCAATGAAGCCCATAACAATTTGCAGAAACCCGTGAATTTAGGAGTGAAAGTCCATTCGTAGTATATCTGAATCCAATTACTAATCAAGTTAGTGTGACCGCCATTTTTTGATCTGGTTAGGTGGGTATAATCTGGTTTGGTTCGTTATTGCGAGAGGATTACTCAATTTACATCTTAGCGCTAACTGGGCGATGACTTAGTCTAATTGCGTAGGTACTAAAGAACATTTGAAGGTGGAGAAAAAAAGGGGTAATTAGTGATTGGATAATTTTAACAAGAAATGACTGAAAAGTGTTTTGGAGGAGATGGAGTTAATGTGTACTGTATAATACACAAGTGATGATTTGCACAGTGTTGTCAATTTTAAATAGTTTAGAAATAAAAAAAATTAACAGGAAATGGCTGAAAAGTGTTTTGAGGGAGTTGAGTTGCACGAGGGTTGACTTGCACGAGGGTTCAGTTACATGCGGATTCAGTTACACGGGGATTAGTTAAATGGGGTCGAGTTGCACGAGGATTCAGTAGCACGGAGGTTCAGTTGTAAGGGGTTTCGGTTATACAGGGGTTCAGTTACATGGGGGTTCTAGTTGCACGGGGGGGGTATCTGCTATAAAAAACACTTCATTCTATACAAATTGTAGGTACAAAAAGATTTATAGGCCCTTAATTTAGGTATCTGACTATAAGGCTTTATTATATATTTTCAGAACAAATTATTATTTTAGGGAACTATTTCGGTGAAACAGTTAGAGACATTTTAAAAGATGATTTTAGAAGAGGACTTGAGGGTGAAACTCTGTGGTCGTTATAATACACAACTTCCATTTGAACAGTGTTGTGAGGTCCCTTACTACAACCCCAAAGGGCTCCGATCCCCCACCCAACCCCGACGGAAGCCCCCGGTCCTCAAAGGTTCTCTGGACCCCCAAAGGACCCCCCGCGCCCCAATGGCTCCTGAGTCCCCCATTATAATACATTTTAAGGCTTTATTATATCTTTTCAGAACAAATTATTATTTTAGGGAATTATTTCGGTGAAACAGTTAGAGACATTTTAAGATACATTTTAAAAGATGATTTTAGAAGAGGACTTGAGGGTGAAAGTCTGTGGTCGTTATAATACACAAGTTCCATTTGAACAGTGTTGTGAGGTCCCTTACCACAACCCTAAAGGGCTCCGATCCCCCACCCCAACCCCGAAGGAAACCCCCGGTCCAAAAAGGTTCTATGGGCTCCCAAAGGGCCCCCAGCGCCCCAATGGCTCCTGAATCCCCCATTATAATACCTTTTAAGGCTTTATTATATCTTTTCAGAACAAATTATTATTTTAGGGAATTATTTCGGTGAAACAGTTAGAGACATTTTAAAAGAGGACTTGAGGGTGAAACTCTGTGGTCGTTATAATACACAAGTTCCATTTGAACAGTGTTGTGAGGTCCCTTACCACAACCCCAAAGGGCTCCGATCCCCCAACCCAACCCCCCATGAAGCCCCCCGTCTTAAAAGGGTAAATTGGCAACCCAAGGGCCCCCCGCGCCCCCATGGCGCCTGCGTCCCCCCTTATAAAACTTTTTTAATGCGTTATTATATATTTTCAGAACAAATTATTATTTTAGGGAATTATTTCGGTGAAACAGTTAGAGACATTTTAAAAGATTTCTTTTGGATGTTTGTGTCTCTTAGGGACCATGTTTGTCTCTTTGGGCTATGTGCGTCTCTTTGGGGCGTTTTAATATTTTGGTCTGTACGTTTCTGTATTGGCGTGTTTGTCTGTTTGGGCTGTGTGTGTGTGTGTGTCTATTTGGGGTGTGTGTGTCCCTTCGTGCTGTGTTTGTATATTTATCCTGTGTGTGTGTCTCTTTGTGCTCTGTGTGTCTCTTTAGGCTGTGTGTCTCTTTTGACAGTTTGAATCTTTTTGGTCTGTGTGTGTCTTTTTTGGCTTTTTGTGTCGTTTTGGGTTTTGTGTGTCTCTGTTGGATGTGTGCGTCTCATTGGGCCCGTGTGCATCTCTTTGAGCTGTATGCAATGTCTCTTGGGCTGTTTGAGTCATTTTGGTCTTTGTGTGTTTCTTTTGGCTGTTTGTGTCTCTTAGAGTCCTTGTGTGTCTCTTTGGGCAATGTGTGTCTCTTTGGGGATGTTTGAATCTTTTTGGTATGTTTGTGTCTGTATGGAAATTTTGTGTCTCTTTGGGCGGTGTGTGTGTCTCTTTGGGCTTTGTGTGTCTCTTCGGACTATGTGTATGTCTCTTTAGCCTGTGTGTGTCTCTTTGGGCTGTGTGTGTCTCTTTAGGCTGTGTGTCTCTTTGGGCAGTTTGAATCTTTATGGTCTGTATGTGTCTCTTTTGACTGTTTGTGTCGTTTTGGGCTTTGTGTCTCTCTGTTGGATGTGTGCATCTCTTTGGGTCATGTACGTCTCTTTGAGCTGTATGTGTCTCTTTGGGATGTGGGCGTCTCTCAGTGATGTGTGTCTCTTTAGGTTGTATGTGTCTCGTTGGACTGTGTGTCTTTTTGGGGGTCTCTGAGTCTTTTTGGTCTGTAAGTGTCTCTTTGGGCTGTTTGAGTCATTTAGGTCGGTGTTTGTCTCTTTGGGTTGTGTTTCTCTTTGGGCTGTCTGTGTCTCTTTGAGCTATTTGTGCCTCTTGAGGCTGTGTTTGCCCCTTTGGGCTGTGTGTTTCTTTTGTCTGTTTGAGTCTTTTTGGTCTGTTTATAGGTCTCTTTGGACTGTTTGAGTCTGTTTGGTCTGTGTTTTTCTCTTTCGGCTGTTTGTGTCTCTTTGGGATGTGTGCGTGTTTTTCCTTGGGCTTTGTGCGTCTCTTCGGGGTGTGTGTGTCTCTTTAGCCTGTGTGTGTATCTCTTTGGGCTGTGTGTGTCTCTTTAGGCTGAGGGCCTCTTTGGGGCAGTTTGAATCTTTTTGCTCTGTGTATATCTCTTTTGGCTTTTTGTGTCGTTTTGGGCTTTGTGTGTCTCTGTTGGATGTGTGCGTCTCTTTGGGCTGTGTGCATCTCTTTGAGCTGTATGTGTCTCTTGGACTGTAATTCCTCTTAGAAATAATATTTTTCATCAATGATAACACTTTTTCTGTTCGAACTAGCAAGCTTTCTAGCAAAGATACCAAATTTTTTCATAGAAGTAACATTTTTTGATTGTGATAACAAACTTTCTGTCAGAAGTAGCAAGTTTTGCATAACACTAACAAACATTCTCATCAAAGTAACGATATTTTACTTTAATACTAACATACTTTTACTGAACACACACAAATTTTTCTCAGAAATAATATTTTTCGTCAATGATAGCACTTTTTCTGTTCGAACTAGCAAGTTTTCTAGCAAAGATACCAAATTTTTTTCTTAGAAGTAACATTTTTTGTTACTAACAAACCTTCTCATCAAAGTAACAACATTTTACCCGAATACTAACATACTTTTACTGAAAAAACAAAAATTTCTCTTAGAAATAATATTTTTCATCAATGATAACACTTTTTCTGTTCGAACTAGCAAGTTTTCTAGCAAAGATACCAAATTGTTTCATAGAAGTAAAATTTTTTGATTGTGATAACAACTTTTCTGTCAGAAATAGCTAGTTTTGCTTAACACTAACTAACATTCTCATCAAAGTAACGACATTTTACTATAATACTAACATACATTTACAGAACACACACAAATTTTTCTTAGAAATAATATTTTTCGTCAATGATAACACTTTTTCTGTTCGAACTAGCAAGTTTTCTAGCAAAGATACCAAATTCTTTCTTAGAAGTAACATTTTTTGATTGTGATAACAACTTTTCTGTCAGAAGTAGCAAGTTTTGCTTAACACAAACAAACCTTCTCATCAAAGTAATGATATTTTACCTTAATACTAACATACTTTTACTGAACAAACAAAAATTTCTCTAACTTGCTTAAAACTAACAAACCTTCTCATCAAAGTAACAACATTTTCCCCTAATACTAACATACTTTTACTGAACAAACAAAACTTTCTCTTAGAAATAATATTTTTCATCACTGATAACACTTTTTCTGTTCGAACTAGCAAGTTTTCTAGCAAAGATACCAACTTTTTTCATAGAATTAACATTTTTTTGATTTTGATAACAAATTTTCTGTCAGAAGTAGCAATTTCTGCTTAACACTAACAAACATTCTCATTAAAGCAACGATATTTTACTTTAATACTTAGTTACTTTTACTAAAAACACAAACATGTTTCTTAGAAACAATATTTTTTGTCAGTGATATCACTTTTTCTGTTCGAACTAGCAAGTTTTCTTCCAAAGATACCAAATTTTTTCGTATAAGTAACATTTTTTGATTGTGATAACAACTTTTCTGTCAGAAGTAGCAACTTTTGCTTAACACTAACAATCCTTCTCATCAAAGTAATGATATTTTACCCTAATACTAACATACTTTTACTGAACAAACAAAAATTTCTCTTAGAAATAATATCTTTCGTCAGTGATAACATTTTTTCTATTCGAACTAGCAAGTTTTCTACCAAAGATATCAAATTTGTTTTAGAAGTAACATTTTTGATTGTAATAGCAACTTTTCTTTCAGAAGTAGCAAGTTTTTCTTAACACTAACAAACATTCTCATCAAAGTAATGATATTTTACCTTAACACTAACATACTTTTACTGAACACACACAAATTTCTCTTAGAAATAATATTTTTCGTCAGTGATAACACTTTTTCTGTTCGAACTAGCAAATTTTCTACCAAACATACCAAATTTTTTCGTAGAAGTAACATTTTTTTATTGTGATAACAACTTTTCTGTCAGAAGTAGCAAGTTTTGCTTAACACTAACAAACATTCTCATCAAAGTAACGACATTTTACCTTAATACTAACATACTTTTACTGAACACGCACACAAAGTTCTCTTATAAATAATATTTTTCATTTCTATGTCTGAATCTATTTGCTTACATGTCTGGGTTGGTGTTTGGTTAGGTTAGGTTAGGTTAGCTAAGTTAGGTTAGGTTAGCTAAGTTAGGTTAGGTTAGCTAGTAAACATTTCTCCATGTTTAAGTTAGGTTAGGTTAACTTATCATGAGCGCTCATGATAAGCTAACCTAGCCTAACTAAAGCATGATTTCTCTAACTTGCTTAACACTAACAAACCTTCTCATCAAAGTAACAACATTTTCCCCTAATACTAACATACTTTTACTGAACAAACAAAACTTTCTCTTAGAAATAATATTTTTCATCACTGATAACACTTTTTCTGTTCGAACTAGCAAGTTTTCTAGCAAAGATACAAAATTTTTTCTTAGAAGTAACATTTTTTTGATTGTGATAACAACTTTTCTGTCAGAAGTAGCAAGTTTTGCTTAACACTAACAAACATTCTCATCAAAGTAACGATATTTTACTTTAATACTAACATACTTTTACTAAAAAAACACAAATTTCTCTTAGAAATAATATTTTTCGTCAGTGATAACACTTTTTCTATTCGAACTAGCAAGTTTTCTACCAAAGAGATCAAATTTGTTCTTAGAAGTAACATTTTTGATTGTAATAGCAACTTTTCTTTCAAAAGTAGCAAGTTTTTCTTAACACTAACAATCATTCTCATCAAAGTAATGATATTTTACCTTAATACTAACATACTTTTACTGCAACACACACATTTCTCTTAGAAATAATATTTTTCATTAGTGATATCACTTTTTCTGTTCGAACTAGCAAATTTTCTTCCAAAGATACCAAATTTTTTCGTATAAATAACATTTTTTGATTGTGATAAAAACTTTTCTGTCAGAAGTAGCAAGTTCTGCTTAACACTAACAAACGTTCTCATCAAAGTAACGACATTTTAGCTTAATACTAACATACTTTTACTGAGCAAGCACACAAAGTTCTCTTAGAAATAATATTTTTTACTTCTATGTCTGAATCTATTTGCTTACATGTATGGGTTGGTGTTTGGTTTGGTTACCTAAGTTATGTTAGGCTAGCTAAGTTAGGTTAGGTTAGCTAGTAAACATTTCTCCATGTTTAAGTTAGGCTAGGTTAGCTTATCATGAGCGTTCATGATAAGCTAACCTAGCCTAACTAAAGCATGATACCAAGTCGACATGGGTGGATTTTCCGGCGAGTATGGTTAGGTTAGATCAAGTTAGGTTAGGTTAAGTTAGGTTAGATTAGGTTAGCCTACGTACGCGCGCGTACGTAGGCTAACCTAATCTAACCTAACTTAACCTAACCTAACTTGATCTAACCTAACCTAACCATACACACCGGAAAATCCACCCATGTCGACTTGGTATCATGCTTTAGTTAGGTTAGGTTAGCTTATCATGAGCGCTCATGATAAGTTAACATAACCTAACTTAAATATGGGGAAATGTTTATTAGCTCACCTAATCTAACGTAGCTAACCTAACATAACTTAGCTAACCTAACCTAATCTAACCAAACACCAACCCGGACATGTAAACAAATAGATTCAGACATAGAAATGAAAAATATTATTTCTAAGAGAACTTTGTGTGTTTTCAGTAAAAGCATGTTAGTATTAAGGTAAAATGTTTTTACTTTGATAAGAAGGTTTGTTAGTGTTAAGCAAAACTTTCTACTTCTGACAGAAAAGTTGTTATCACAATCAAAAAATGTTACTTCTACGAAAAAATTTGGTATCTTTGGTAGAAAATTTGCTAGTTCGATCAGAAAAAGTGTTATCACTGAAGAAAAATATTATTTCTAAGATAATTTTCTTTGTTTTAACTAAAAATATGTTAGTATTAAGGTAAAATATCATTACTTTGATGAGAATATTCGTTAGTGTTAAGAAAAAATTGCTACTTTTTAAAGAAAAGTTTCTACTACAATAAAAAATTTTACTTCTAAGAACAAATTTGGTATCTTTGGTAGAAAACTTGCTAGTTCGAATAGTAAAAGTGTTATCACAGACGAAAAATATTATTTCTAAGAGAAATTTTTGTTTGTTCAGTAAAAGTATGTTAGTATTAGGGTAAAATATCATTACTTTGATGAGAAGGATTGTTAGTGTTAAGCAAAACTTGCTACTTCTGACAGAAAAGTTGTTATCACAATCAAAAAATGTTACCTCTACGAAAAAATTTTGTATCTTTGGTAGAAAACTTGATAGTTCGAACAGAAAAAGTGTTATCACTGACAAAAAATATTATTTCTAAGAACAATTTGTGTGTTTTTAGTAAAAGTATCTAAGTATTAAAGTAAAATATCGTTAATTTGATGAGAATGTTTGTTAGTGTTAAGCAAAAATTGCTACTTCTGACAGAAAATTTTTTATCAATCAAAAAAATGTTACTTCTATGAAAAAATTTGTTATCTTTGATAGAAAACTTGCTAGTTCGAACAGAAAAAGTGTTATCAGTGACAAAAAATATTATTTTTAAGAGAAAGTTTTGTTTGTTCAGTAAAAGTATGTTAGTATAATGGGAAAATGTTGTTACTTTGATGAGAAGGTTTGTTAGTGTTAAGCAAGTTAGAGAAATCATGCTTTAGTTAGGCTAGGTTAGCTTATCATGAGCGCTCATGATAAGTTAACCTAACCTAACTTAAGCATGGAGAAATGTTTACTAGCTAACCTAACCTAACTTAGCTAACCTAACCTAGCTAACCTAACCTAACCTAACCAAACACCAACCCAGACATGTAAGCAAATAGGTTCAGACATAGAAATGAAAATATTATTTCTAAGAGAACTTTGTGTGCGTGCTCAGTAAAAGTATGTTAGTATTAAGGTAAAATGTCGTTACTTTGATGAGAATGTTTGTTAGTGTTAAGCAAAACTTGCTACTTCTGACAGAAAAGTTGTTATCACAATCAAAAAATGTTACTTCTACGAAAAAATTTGGTATCTTTGGTAGAAAATTTGCTAGTTAGAACAGAAAAAGAGTTATCACTAATGAAAAATATTATTTATAAGATAAATTTGTGTGTGTTCACTAAAAGTATGTTAGTATTAAGGTAAAATATCATTACTTTGATGAGAATGTTTGTTAGTGTTAAGAAAAACTTGCTAATTCTTAAAGAAAAGATGATATTACAATCAAAAATGTTACTTCTAAGAATAAATTTGATATCTTTGGTAGAAAACTTGCTAGTTCGAATAGAAAAAGTGTTATCACTGACGAAAGATATTATTTCTAAGAGAAATTTTTGTTTGTTCAGTAAAAGTATGTTGATATTAGGGTAAAATATCATTACTTTGATGAGAAGGATAGTTAGTGTTAAGCAAAACTTGCTACTTCTGACAGAAAAGTTGTTATCACAATCAAAAAATGTTACCTCTACGAAAAAATTTGGTATCTTTGGTAGAAAACTTGCTAGTTCGAACAGAAAAAGTGTTATCACTGACGAAAAATATTATTTCTAAGAATAATTTGTGTGTTTTTAGTAAAAGTATCTAAGTATTAAAGTAAAATATCGTTACTTTGATGAGAATGTTTGTTCGTGTTAAGCAAAACTTGCTACTTCTGACAGAAAAGTTGTTATCACAATAAAAAAAATGTTACTTCTATGAAAAAATTTGGTATCTTTGCTAGAAAACTTGCTAGTTCGAACAGAAAAAGTGTTATCAGTGATGAAAAATATTATTTCTAAGAGAAAGTTTTGTTTGTTCAGTAAACGTATGTTAGTATTAGGGGAAAATGTTGTTACTTTGATGAGAAGGTTTGTTAGTGTTAAGCAAGTTAGAGAAATCATGCTTTAGTTAGGCTAGGTTAGCTTATCATGAGCGCTCATGATAAGTTAACCTAACCTAACCTAACTTAAACATGGAGAAATGATTACTAGCTAACCTAACCTAACTTAGCTAACCTAACCTAACCTAACCAAACACCAGCCCAGACATGTATACAAATAGATTCAGACATAGAAATGAAAAATATTATTTATAAGAGAATCTGGTGCGCGTCTTCAGTAAAAGTGGATTAGTATTAAGGTAAAAAATGATTACTTTGATGAGAAGGTTTGTTAGTGTTAAGCAAAACTTGCTACTTCTGACAGAAAAGTTGCTATCACAATCAAAAAATGTTACTTCTAAGAAAAAATTTTATATATTTGGTAGAAAATTTGCTAGCTCGAACAGAAAAAGTGTTATCACTAACGAGAAATATAATGTATAAGAGAAATTCGTGTGTGTTCAGTTAAAGTATGTTAGTATTAAGGTAAAATATCAATACTTTGATGAATATGTTTGTTAGTGTTAAGAAAAACCTTGCTACTTCTGAAAGAAAAGTTGCTATTACAATCAAAAATGTCTCTTCTAAGAACAAATTTGATATCTTTGGTAGAAAACTTGCTAGTTCGAATAGAAAAAGTGTTATCACTGACGAAAGATATTATTTCTAAGAGAAATTTTTGTTTGTTCAGTAAAAGTATGTTAGTATTAGGGTAAAATATCATTACTTTGATGAGAAGGATTGTTAGTGTTAAGCAAAATTGCTACTTCTGACAGAAAAGTTGTTATCACAATCAAAAAATGTTACTTCTACGAAAAAATTTGGTATCTTTGGTAGAAAACTTGCTAGTTCGAACAGAAAAAGTGTTATCACTGACGAAAAATATTATTTCTAAGAAAAATTTTTGTGTTTTTATAAAAGTTAGTTAGTACTAAAGTAAAATATCGTTACTTTGATGAGAATGTTTGTTAGTGTTAAGAAAAACTTGCTACTTCTGACATAAAAGTTGTTATCACAATAAAAAAAATTTTACTTAAATGAAAAAATTTTGTATCTTTGATAGAAAACTTGATAGTTCGAACAGAAAAAGTGTTATCAGTGATGAAAAATATTATTTCTAAGAGAAAGTTTTGTTTGTTCAGTAAAAGTATGTTAGTATTAGGGGGAAATGTTGTTACTTTGATGAGAAGGTTTGTTAGTGTTAAGCAAGTTAGAGAAATTTTAGTTTGTTCAATTAAAGTATGTTAGTATTAAGATAAAATATCATTACTTTGATGAGATGGTTTGTTTGTGTTAAGCAAAACTTGCTACTTCTGAAAGAAAAGTTGTTATCACAATACAAAAATTTTACTTCTAAGAAAAAAATTGGTATCTTTGCTAGAAAACTTGCTAGTTCGAACAGAAAAAGTGTTATCATTGATGAAAGATATTATTTCTAAGAAAAATTTGTATGTGTTCAGTAAAAGTATGTTAGTATTAAAGTAAAATATCGTTACTTTGATGAGAATGTTTTTTAGTGTTAAGCAAAACTTGCTACTTCTGACAGAAAAGTTGTTATCACAATCAAAAATGTTACTTCTATGAAAAAATTTTGTATCTTTGCTAGAAAACTTGCTTTTTCGAACAGAAAAAGTGTTATCATTGATGAAAAATATTATTTCTAAGAGAATTTTTTGTTTGTTCATTAAAAGTATGTTAGTATTAGGGTAAAATGTTGTTACTTTGATGAGAAGGTTTGTTAGTGTTAAGCAAAACTTGCTACTTCTTTAGAGCCCTCGGGGCAATGGTTGTAAGTTATGCCCTGGGGGCATATGAGGTGTTTATAGAAAGTGTTGTCTTAGAAACTTCATAAAGAGCTCATTCGAATAGAAATTAGTAGGGCTGGTGCCCTTTTTAATAGTCGAAAGGGATAGGAGAATAGCTAACACCCCTCTCACACCCACCATTTCCCCAAACACATCCAATCAAAATTTTGAGATAGCCATTTGTTCGACGTAGTTAAAAAGTCTGGAAATTATGTCTTTGAGGATGACACTCCCCCCACAGTCCTCTGGTTCAGGGTTTTAAGTTATGCCCTGGGGGCATATAAGGTTTTTTTTTATAGAAAGCGTTGTCGTAGAAACTCCGGAAAGGAATCATTCGATTAGAAATTGAAACGGCTAGTGCCCTTTTTAATAATCGAAAGTGATTGGAGTGCAAGTACCTCCCCTCTCACGCCCACATTATCCCCAAACACATCCAATCCAGAGTTTGAGATAGCCATTTTGTTCAACATAGTTGAAAGGTCCTGAAATTATGTCTTTGAGGATGACAACCCCCTCACAGCCACTAGGTCAAGGGTTTTAAGTTATGCCCTGGGGCTTATAAGGTATTTATAGAAAGTGTTGTCATAGAAACTTCAAAAAGGGCTCATTCGATTGGAAATAGAAAGGGCTAGTGCCCTTTTTAATTGTCGGAAGTGATTGGAGGATAACTAATCCCCATCTCACGCCCATCATTTCCCCAAACACATCCAGTCAATAACAATTTTCTTCAAGGTAGTTGAAAGTTCTGGAAATTAGGTCTTTGAGGAATACACCCGCCCCCAAGCCTTTAGGGCAAGGGTTGTAAGTTATGCCCTGGGGGCATATAAGGTTTTTATTGAAAGTGTTGTCGTAGAAAATTCAAAAAGAGCTCATTCGATTGGAAATTAAAAGGGCTAGTGCCTTTTTTAATAGTTGAAAGTGATTGGAGGGAAACTAACGCCCCTCTCACGCCCACCATTTCCCCAAACACATCCAATCAAAATTTTGAGATAGCTATTTTTCTAACGTAGTGGAAAATTCTAGAAACTAGGTCTTTGAGGATGACAACCCCCTCACAGCCCTCGGGACAAGGGTTGTAATTTTTGCCCTGGGGGCATATAAGGTGTTTGTAGAAACCGTTGTCGTAGAAACTAAAAAAAGGCCCATTTGAGAGCAAATTGAGAGGGATATTGCCCTTTTTAATAGTCGAAAGTGATTGGAAGGCTTAACATTTTTATAGTAAAGATCGATGTGGGTGCAGTATATTTTTATTTTTTTTTTTTTTTTTTTTTAGACCAGGGCACTTCGTATCGAAGGAGTTGTCTTAAGAACTTCGAAAAGTGCTCATTCGATTGAAAATAGAAAGGGCTAATGCCTTTTTTAATAGTCTAACATGATTGAAGGGTAACTATTCCCCTCCCTCGCTCACCCTCCCATTTGCCCATTATGTTTAAAAATAAAATGTTGCCTTAAGATTAAATCAAAATGCACTGTGTTAATGCTAATTCTCAATATGGCATCTCAGCAGTATCCCAAGAACGACTGAGGGTATTATATTCAAACTTTCGGGGCTACTTCTGCTCTTAAAATTTAACCAAATCAAAAAAGCGTAAGTGTATCTAAGCTATAAGAGAAAGTAAACAGATTATTTTTTGTGAATGGTATCAAGTTTTCTATTTCAGGTCAACTAGCGGAGGTATGAAACTAAATTAAACACTACTATTTGCCTTTGGATTTTTAAAAGGGTGTATTTTGTTAAAAATTGCTGAAAATTTATCTCCAGCATACAAATAGCAGGCCATGTATGAAGTCTTAAAAAACGAAAAGATTTAAAGTATTATTTTTTTTTACCTGAAAAGACCGTGTCAATATTATTAAGTAAAAAAAAGGTAAAAAAAATATTTTCCACAAAATAAAGAACTTCATCAAATCAAAAATGAACAAAAATAAAATTAAATGATCTACCAAGCGTGAAACTTACACAAATCAGCATCGATTAATAAATGAAACCCAAAACGAACAGAAATTACAAGAAATACCCGAGTTAAACTCAAAACAAGCATAAATTAACATGAGTAGGGCTCAAAACCCCTATGCCTTCCCAAGGCCAGAACATAATTTGCACTAACTCTAACTAAAACTCTATGCTAAAACTCTATACTAAATCTCTTAACTAAAACTAAACTAAACTATACTCTAACTAAAACTTTATGCTAAGACTCTAAACTAAAACTCTAAACCCTTAACTAAAACTAAACTAAAAATCTATACTAAAACTCTGAACTAAGACTCTAAACTAAAACTCTTAACTAAAACTAAACTAAACAATAACTCTAACTAAAACTCTAGGCTAAGACTCTAAACTGAAAATATAAACTCTAAACGAAAACTCTAAACTAAAACTAAACTAAAACTCTAAACTAAAACTAAACTAAAACTAAACTGAAAATCTAAACTAAAAGAACTATAGAAAAAGAAAAAAAAAGAAAAAATATGAAAGGTAATTCGGGCAAAAAACATAACCCTGAAAAAAGAAAATGCTTTGAGGCTTGTGGGTGAAAAATGTCAAAATTCATTTATCTTGTAGTAATAGTTACTCTGTCCTTATGTAAGATGCTCTGACCTTACAAAAAGTGTGTAACGCTATTAAGTTAACAAAGAAGAAAAACGCTTCGGGGTTTTCGGGCAAAAAATAAGTATTGCTTGACAGTGTTGCATAATAATTACGTAAGGTGTGTGTTGCCGTTACCTTACAAGCAGGGATTCCTCCATAGGTTCCTGACGCATGGTGACATAAAGTTGAATCAAGTATATTGGTCTTCTCCGTTGGAAACGGAGTGTGTCATGACGTCATTGGAGCCCAGAGGGGTGCGTGTGTCATGGAGTCTTGGCAACTGTGTCTCCTTTAATAGAACCGGTAACCGCATTGCACAGGTGTGAGGGCTTGAGGGGTTGGTAGCTCTACTTATCTGACTTCCAAAAATTCCCTATTAATTCTCCTCTGCTAATTTCCCTGTGTTAATTTCCCTACCTGTGCGTTCGAAATCCAATGCTATTTTCCCTGTGCTAATTTCCATGCCTGTACGTTTGAAATCCAATACTATTTCCCTATGTTAATTTCCCTGTGTTAATTTCCCCTACCTGTGCGCCTGAAATCCAAAACTATTTTTCCTACGGCTTTTGTGATGTGGGAGGGCTGTTGTAGAAACTCAATGCTAATTCCCTATGTTAATTTCCCTGTGGTAATTCCCCTACCGGTGTGCTTGAAATCCAATGCTATTTTTCCTATGACTTCCGTGACATCAGAGGGCTTGTGTTATTTACTGAAAGTATTTCTCTAATACAGAAAATTACGAATGTCTTCTTAGTTCTCTCGGCTAGAACACATTTTATTAGAAGAGAATGACCTTTCGAGTCCTGGCGGGGTCAAGAACTACAGAAAACGAAAAAAAGAAAAATATGAAAGGTATTTCGAGAAAAAAAGATACGCCGAAAAAAGAGAATATCTTGAGGCTTTTGGGCAGAAAATGAAAAAATGGTATTATTTGGCAGTGATGGATCCACCGTCCATGCGTAAGATGTCCTGACCTTACATAAAGTGTGTACCGCCGTTAATTTAATGAAAAAAACGCTTTGGTGGTTTCAGGCGAAAAAAAAGTATTACGTGACAGAGTTGCATAATAATTACATAAAGTGTGAGCTGTCGTTACGTTATAATCAGGGATTTGGGAGGTGTGTCATTTGATATCAGATGGCTCCGTTAGCTATGGCATTTCATTCTGTTTGCCGTTGCCCAGAAACAATGCGTGCTCAGAAAAGGGGTGTGTTACATGGTACCGTTAGAAATCCGTTTTTCCTATGGCTTCCGTGACATCAGAGGGCCTGTAATAGAAATTCAAAGAGATGTGTCACATGACGAAACAAGCGCTTGAAATTTTGCCTAGAAAAAAGGGTTGAGGGGTTAGGAGCTTCATTTAGAAATCCCTATTATCTCGACCGCACTCCAAGTAATTGAAACATCTGAGAATCTTGCCTGGACATGCCAAATGTTGTCTGGACATGTCAAACCTTTCTTGGACATGCCGAATCTTGCCGGGTCATGTCTAATCTTGCCTGGGCGGCAATCTCACCATCTAGAAACACGTGGTGAGGGGCTAGGAGCTCCCCTTGTTATTAAAACTTGTATATTATCCCGACCACACTCCAAGTAATTGAAACACCCAGGAATCATGTCAAGGATGGGAACCGTGCCAGGGGTGGGAATTTGTATAAAATTGTGGCACCTGGTCGCCAAAAGAGGGATGCACCGTTGAACCTTCTTCTAGTGCCATTAAACAATTGGAAGAAAGGATTAGAGGCTATGGGCGTCGTAGAGCCTGAAGACAGGTCACTATTCCTAATATACGTAATAAAAATATACGAATATAGAAGCTCATTACGTAAGTTAATTCGTAAGTTACGTATATTTATTACTAATAAAAACGTTCGTAAATAAAATTAAACAACTTTCGAGAAACCCATTTTTAATTATTCATGTACGGTAAGCCGAAATCAAAAGCTACATTATTTAAAAAACGATCAGAAATTAAATAAAAGAAATATTTTTTTTAACTGAAAGTAAGGAGCGACATTAAAACATAAAACGAACAGAAATTATTCCGTATATGAAAGGGGTTGTTCCCTCCTCAACACCTCACTCTTTACGCTAAAGTTTTTTGTTGTTTTAAAAAATAAAGTTGTGAGACAGAGTCAACCTTTAGCGTAAAGAGCGAGACGTTGAGGAGGGGACAGCCCCTTTCATATACGGAATAATTTATGTTCGTCTTAGGTTTTAATGTCGCTCCTTACTTTCAGTTAAAAATAAACTTTTTATTTTTATTTTATTTAATATTCTATAAGAAGTTGTTGGGTGAAACCGTGTACCGAAAAAAAAAACATAAAAATTTCATGTACAATAAAACTACATAATATGATGATCTCGAAGCAAAGACTGATGCAGTTTGTTGTATCCTGCCTGGTCAATAGTCCTTGATGAGCTGTAAAAAGTGTAGCAGAGGAGATTTTTACTGCAATTAAATAAAAAAAAAATTTTTTTAAACTGAAAGTACGGAGCGACATTAAAACTTAAAACGAACAGAAATTATTCCGTATGTGAAACGGGCTGTCCGTTCCTTAAAGCTGCCCTCTTTACGCTAAATTTCCTATTGTTTAACAAAAAAAAGTTGCGATACAGAATCAAACTTTAGCGTAAAGAGCGAGGCCTTGTGGAGGGGACAGCCCCGTTTATATGCGGACTATTTTCTGTGAGTGTTAAGTTTTATTGTCGCTCCTTACTTTCAGTGTAAAAAACCTGCTTTTTTTATTTAATTTCTGATCGTTTTTTAGTTAATGCAGGTTTTATTTTGGCTCACCGTCATTGAATAAGTAAACAAAATTTGCCTAAAAAATTTACTTTTCTTTTGCTATATGGATGTCTCTAAATTATGTTATGACGTAATTTACAAATTAACTTACGTAACCAACTTCTATATTCGTATATTTTTCTTCTGGCAAAAAATACAAAGTTGCAGATTTTTGCAGATATCAGCTTGAAACCTATGTAATATGGTTTTCTGATACGCTGAATCTGACGGTGTGATTTTCATTAAAATTCTTTCACTTGTAGGGGATGTTTCCTCCCTCTTAAAAAATCGGGTAAATTTTCTCAGGCTCGTAGCCTTTGATGAGTAATACTAAACTTAAAAGAATTTATATATTTAGAATCAGCATTATAAACCCATTCTTTTGATACATTTATTGACATCAAAATTCCGTTTTAAAAAGTTTCGATTACTATTGAGCCGTATCGCTTGTTTTTTTTATTGTTTTTTTTATTACTTATATATTATTAGGTATATGGAGAGATTCTACCTTAGGCCAATAACAAGCTCTTTACGTTAAAATTTAAAACAAAAATTAATTCACAAATCTCTGAATCACAAAGGCCGTTTAAATAGAATAGATAGCTCTTTTGAAAGCACTAAAAAAACTGTAGCGTAAAGAGCAAGGTATTGACTTGAGGGAGAACCCCCTCCCATACGTTATAATTTCTGTTCGTTTTAAGTTCTAATGTTGCTTCTTACTATCAGTTGAAAAAATTTGTTTTTTTATTTAATTTCTGATCGTTTTTAAAATAATGCTTGGAAATCCGGCGCCCCCTTCATAGAAATATCCCTTACCCCAAAGAAACATCCTCCAAGGAAAGATTCTCCAGAGTAACCCCTCCTCTACCCCCCCCCCTCCAGAAAAAAATTCTTCCTGAAAATGTCTGTATACTTCCCAATAACCAATAAATAATGCTGGCAAGTCCGGCGCCCCCTTCATGGCAATTTCCCTTCCCCCATGAAAACTTCCGTCATGGACAGATCCTCCAACATAACCCCCAACCCACCCACCCCCCACTACCAGAAAAAAACCTTCCTGAAAACTTCTGTATACTTCCCAATAACCAATACTATATGTTAATATTAGGTAAAGTTCATAGCTTTTAGCCCTCCCCCTGGGAACTTCGGGAAATTAAGTCATCCTAAAAGACATATCTATCATTTTTTTGACCATGCTGAACAAAATGGCTATCTCAAAATTTTGATTGGGTGACTTTAGGAAAAAAATAAGCGTGGGAGGGGGCCCAGTTGCCCTCCATTTTTTTTGGTCACTTGAAAAGGGCACTATAACTTTTAATTTCCGTTCCAATGAGCCCTCCCATGATATTCTAGGACCACAGGGTCGATACGATCCCACCTGGAAAACAAAAAAATAAACAAAATAAACACGCATCCGTGATCTTTCTTCTGGCAAAAAATGCAAAATTACACATTTTTGTAGATAGGAGCTTGAAACCTCTACAGTAGGGTTGTCTTATACGCTGAATATGATGGTGTTATTTTCATTAAGATTCTATAACTTTTAGGGGGGTCTTTCCCCCTTTTTTTGAACATCAGCCAAATTTTCTCAGGCGCGTAACTTTTGATGGGTAGCACTAAACTTGATGAAAGTTATATATTTGAAATCAGCATTGAAATATAATTCTACTGATGTATCTATTGGTATCGAAAACCCGTTTTTTAGAGTTTCGGTTACCATTGAGCCGGGTCGCTCCTTACTTACAGTTGGTTACCACGAACTGTTTGATTATTCGTTGATGAGATGAATTATGTTGAAAATCTTTAGGGGCTGATAACTTTATTGTTTTGTTTCATATTCGGAAAAAAAAATCAGAAATTGACTCTGCATAAAACCATTTCTTGTGAGAAACGAAGCCGATTTCAGAATTTTGAAAAAGAAAAGGCTGGATCTTCACTCACTTAAAAAAAACAAGCAAGCCTTGACTTATTGTATAAGCGGGCTGAGCCAAAGCCGCACTTTATCCTGCTCAACTACCAACTTTGTACAATTTCCACAGACATCTTCTTTGCGGAAAGGTAGGTATCCTGTTTGAACCAAAACATGCAAGTGTTTTCAATCAGTATTATTTGCGAGTAAAAGTTGGCCAGATGCCCTATGCATATTCGTTTATCCCTCACGCACTACCAGCATTTTAGCACAAAGCAGGCATGTCAGGCTCTGTTTAAACCAGAATCATACACAAAGATCTTCAATCTCTACCAGTGGAGGTTTAAGATAACTCTATGTCTTCTCTAACAAAACTCACCCCTCCCCCTCTGCAAGTTCTTTTAGTGGAAATGTTGGCATATTGCACCTTGTTGGACCCAAATCATATGTGAATTTTTCAACAGCATAATTTTATGACCGAGGTTAGCATGGCTTCTCTAATAAAACCGTTCCCTTCGATGCCAATTTTTATTTGAAAGGGTAGACACATGAGCCGTACCCGAACCAGAATCATAAACAATTTCAATCAGTATTATTGAAGGCAAAAGCATGGACCCAAAACTTCTTCATAATACCCTCTCTCCGCCATGTTTTTGCAGAAAGGCAAGCATGCCGCACCTTTTTCAACAGTAATCACGCAAAGATTTTCGAACTATATTATTGAAGCCATAAAGTGAGTCCATGGCCTCCCCAAAGCCCCCTTCCCCCACATCCAGCTTATTATTTGAAAACTCTGCATGTTGTACCCTGTTAGAAGCAGAATTGCGTCAAAAAATCATAAGATTGGAGAGCCATAGTGGGATAGATGCCTCTCAAAGACCCATGAGTATATTCCATCTTTTTTAACCGTAATCAGATAAGCCTTTTCAATCTCTTTTATTGCATGACCAAAAAAAAGGCCGTGGCCCCACCAAAAAATCTACCTACCATCAACTTTTAGTAGTGATGAAGGCACGTGGCACTTTGTTTCAATTGAAATCATACAAGCATTTAATCTGAACGTTTAGAGGCAAAAAGGTCCTTTAGCCTTGTACACATCTCCTACCAATAGCCTTCTTACTTGAAAGACAGGCAGATTTTTTTCACTGATCTGTTTGTACTTATGGCACAACTACATAGGGCTGATGGGATATGGGCATGATGATTTTCTGAGACGTAACCCCTTTCTTAGATATCTTCACGAAAGATTCAGACCCCATTGAAACTTGCGGCTGAGTATCTTAAGCCAATGGAACAGAGGGGACGAATTTTTGGACAGTTACGAAAGCTCTGAGCCCCACTTATCTTTAAGATGAAATCACTTTAGTTGGGTTTGAATTTTTTTTAGGCCGGATGCTCACTGCCGATTAAACTCAGGACCTTTAAGCCTTTACGGTCTGAAGGGCATGATGCTTCAAAGTTTTCTGGTTTGGGACCATTCCCCCATCACGGAGAGTGACATGTAAGCAAGAATTGTTAAGCATGTTCATCGTTAGTGTGGCGTAGATAACCATGGAAAGTGTCTGCTATTGGCCTACGGTATGCATTTCATGGTTAGAGAAATTCGCCACAATTTTAAGCACCACGCGTGACTTGTAATCGGAAATCATAGAGGAGGTTCATCTCTATGTCCCTGTGGTTATATACTCCTGCTAATTGGTGTTCCTTGTATTCGTTTCCGACAATTTTAAGGTTTAGAAATTTTTTCTCTCTCTTCGTAAGAGTGGTCAGCAGGTGGGTGGGGGTGATTTCACTCTACACTAGATCTGTATCACGTGTATGGACACGTGCTTATACAATGATTGTAAACAATAAAGCGACGTAATTGTTGGTAAAATATTTTGATGATTATCTTAGTAGTAGGCACAGAGCTTGATCCTTTTACTATTAGTAGAGATACTATTAGTAGAGAGGGGTCAGGAGGCCCCACGATTCACCCCTGCTGCCACCTACAACTTTTTTGCACTCCATATATGGGCATAGCCTCCCTAGGGAGAAAGATTGCGTAATCAGTCAATGACCTCTTTTTCCAAGTCAACAACAACAACAACGACCTTGACATTCGCTGAGAGCGTGCACTTACAACAACAACAACATCGACCGTGGAACACCTGTGCTGTCGACCTCAATTCACCTATCGTGAATCAATAATTCCCCTTGGAAACAACAAATTAATTTCCCCTTTCTTGACAGATCAATCTATCAATGACATCATCTGTCAGACTTTAAAAATTTTCGCCTAGAAACATTTCTCCAGGAATAGATCCAAATCATTAATGTCTTTGCCTCGGGAACAACTCTTTTGGTCGAACTCCAAAGGATATTAATAACCAAAGGCCATGGAAACAATTAGGCAAGAAACATCTTAGCGATGAATTGTTTTAGCGCGCGAAAAGGTTTCTTATTAATTTGAAATGCGTTAGCGCAGAGATGCCAATAACAAAGGAACACGTTGAATTTACGTTTAGGGATTATTTGGGCGAAACCGTTTTAGACAGGTTATGGAACTATTTCGGCGAAACAGATAGAGACATTTTAAAAGAAGATTTTTGAAGAGATTTTGAAAGAGGTTTTGAGTGTGGTCGTTATAATACACAAGTTTCATTTGAACAGTGTTGTGAGGTCCTCTAACCCAATCCCAAAGGGTTCCAATCCTCCTACCCCAACCTCGAAGGACGCCCCCGGTCCTCAAAAGCCCCCCAAGCGCCCAAAGGCCCTCCACCGGGCCCCAAATGTCCCCCAGGCCCCCAACTGTCCCCCCGGACCCTCAAAGGCCCCCCAAGCTCCCAAAGGGCCACCGGCGCCCCCAAAGGCCCACTCAGACCCCCAAAGACCATCCCCGGGCCCCCAAAGGCCCATCGAGCTCCCAAAGGACCAACGGAGTCCCAAAGGCCCACCACCGGCCCCCAACTGCCCCCCCGGACCCCCAAAGGCCCTCCCCTGGTCCTCAAAGGTCCCCCAGGCTCCCAAAGGACCAATGGGGTCCCAAAGACCCTCCACCGGTCCCCAAATGTCCCCCAGGCCCCCAAAGGCCCGCCCTGTGCCCCAAAGGCCCCCCCGGACCCCCAAGGGCCACCCCCGGCCCCCCAACGGCCCATCGAGCGCCCAAAGGACCAACGGGGTCCCAAAGGCCCTCCACCGGTCCCCAAATGTCCCCCCGGCCCCCAAAGGCCCTCCCTGTGCCCAAAGGCCCTCCCTGTGCCCCAAAGGCCCTCCCCCGGCCCCCAAAGGTCCCCCGGACCAGAGAAGCACCGCCGGGATAATACACACACACACACACACACACACACACACACACACACACACACACACACACACACACACACACACACACACACACACACACACACACACACACACACACACACACACACACACACACACACACACACACACACACACACACACACACACACACACACATACACACACACATACACATACACACACACACATACACATACATATCCCTAAACATATACAAACATACAGACACACACACATAAACACACACATACACACACACACACACACACACACACACATAGGTGTGTGTTGTCTGAAAACTCTGATTTGGGCAATGTAATTTGCTATATCTGACTTTTCATAACCGGATTTCTTAGTCTTTCGTAGGTTTGTGGTGTCTGAAACCTATGATTTGGGATGTGTGGGTTGCTATTTTTTTACTTGTCTGAGCAGGATTTCTTAGCCATTCGTAGGTGTGTGTTGACTGAAACCTATGATTTGGGGTGGTTAATTTGCTATTTTTGACTTTTCTGAGCTAGATTTCTTAGACTTTAATAGGTGTGTTCTTTCAGAAAATTATGATTTGGGAGGTATAGTTTGCTTTTTGGACTTGTCAGAGCTAGGATTCTTAGTCACTCATAGGTGTTTGTTGTCTGAAACTTCTAGTTTGGGATGAGTAGTTGGCTATGTCAGACTTTTCTGAGCTAAGGTTTCTTAGTATTTCTTAGGTGAATGCTGTATTAAACTTATGATTTGTGATATGTAAATTAATATTTCGGTTTTTTCTGATTTAGATTTATTAGTCTTTCATAGGAGAGTGATGTCTGAAACCTATGATTTGGGCTATGTAATTTCCTTTTCTGACTTTTCATTACCGGATTTCTTAGTCTTTCGTAGGTGTGTGGTGTCTGAAACCTATGATTTGGGATGTGTGGGGTGCTATTTTTTTACTTTTCTGAGCAGGATTTCTTAGCCATTCGTAGGTGTGTGTTGACTGAAACCTATGATTTGGGATGGTTAATTTGCTATTTTTGACTTTTCTGAGCTAGATTTCTTAGCCTTTCATAGGTGTGTCCTTTCAGAAAATTATGATTTGGGAGGTATAGTTTGCTTTTTGGACTTTTCATAGCTAGGATTCTTAGTCACTCATAGGTGTTTGTTGTCTGAAACTTCGAGTTTGGGATGAGTAGTTGGCTATTTCAGACTTTTCTGAGCTAAGGTTTCTTAGTATTTCGTAGGTGAATGCTGTCTGAAACTTATGATTTGGGATATGTAAATTACTATTTTGGGCTTTTTTGAGTTGGATTTCTTAGTCTTTCATAGGTGTGTGATGTCTGAAACCTATGATTTGGGATGTGTAGTTTGCTATTTTCGACTTTTCTGAGCTAGGTTTCTTAGCCTTTCATAGGTATGTGTTGTCAGAAAATTATGATTTGGGATGTGTAGTTTGCTATTTCAGGCTTTTCTGAGCTAAGGTTTTCTAGCTATTTCGTAGGTGAATGTTGTCTGAAACCTATAGTTTGGGATGAGTAGTTTGCTATTTTTGACTTTTCTGAGCTAGGTTTCTTAGTCTTTCGTTGGTGTGTGTTGACTGAAACCTATGATTTGGGATACGTAGTTTGCTATTTTTGACTTTTCTGAGCTGGATTTATTAGCCTTTCCTAGGCTTGTGTTGACTGAAACCTATGATTGGGATGAGTGGTTTGCTATTTTTGTCTTTTCTGAGCTAGATTTCTTAGCCGTTCATAGGTGTGTGTTGTCTGAAACTTATGATTTGGGATGTGTAGTTTGCTATTTGAACTTTTCAGAGCTATGGATTCTTAGTCCGTCATAGGCGTTTGCTGTCTGAAACTTCTAGTTTGGGATGAGTAGTTTCGCTATTTTCAGGCCTTTCTGAGCTAAGGTTTCTTAGTCTTTCATAGGTGAATGATGTCTGAAACCTATGATTTGGGATATGTAAATTACTATTTCGGGCTTTTCTGAGTGGGATTTCTTAGTCTTTCATAGGTGTGTGTTGTCTGAAACCTATGATTTGGGATGGGTGGATTGCTACTTTTGACTTTTCTGAGCTGAATTTCTTAGCCTTTCGTAGGTGTTTGTTGTCTGAAACCTATAGTTTGGGATGACTAGTTTGCTATTTTTGACTTTTCTGAGCTGGTTTTAATAGCCTTTCCTAGGTGTGTGTTGACTGAAACCTATGATTAGGATGAGTGGTTTGCTATTTTTGTCTTTTCTGAGCTAGATTTCTTAGCCTTTCAAAGGTGTGTGTTGTCTGAAACTTATGATTTGGGATGTGTAGTTTGCTATTTGAAAATTTAATAGATATTATTAATAGTACGTAATAGGAGTTTGTTTTCTGAAACTTCTAGTTTGGGATGAGTAGTTTCGATATTTCAGGCTTTTCTGAGCTAAGGTTTCTTAGTCTTTCATAGGTGAATGATGTCTGAAACCTATGATTTGTGATTTGTAAATTACTATTTAGGGCTTTTCTGAGTGGGATTTCTTAGTCTTTCATAGGTGTGTGTTGTCTGAAACCTATGATTTGGGATGGGTGGATTGCTACTTTTGACTTTTCTGAGCTGAATTTCTTAGCCTTTCATAGGTGTTTGTTGTCTGAAACCTATAGTTTGGGATGACTAGTTTGCTATTTTTGACTTTTCTGAGCTAGGTTTCTTAGCCGTTCTTAGGTGAGTGTTGTCTGAAACCTAGGATTTGGGATATGTAAATTACTATTTCGGGCTTTTCTAAGCTAGATTTCTTAGTCTTTCATAGGTATGTGTTGTCTGACACCTATGATTTGGGATGTGGGGGTTGCTATTTTTTGACTTTTCCGAGCTGGATTTCTTAGCCGTTCATAGGTGAGTGCTGTCTGAAACTTGTGATTTGAAATGGTTAATTTGCTATTTCCGGCTTTTATTAGCTAGGTTTCATAGCCTTTCATAGGTGTGTGTTGTCAGAAAATTACGATTTGGGATGTGTAGTTTGCTATTTGAACTTTTCAGAGCTAGGATTCTTAGTCCATCATTGGTGTTTGTTGTCTGAAACCAATAGTTTGGGATGACTAGTTTGCTATTTCAGGCTTGTTCATTTTGAATTTCTGTCATGAAATGCAAGAGTTGGAAAATTAGGGTCTTAGTCCACCAGCTCAGTATTAGTGTCCCAGTCCACCAGCCTGAACGGTGGAAATTCACTAGCTCAGAATTGGGGTCTTAGTCCACCAGCCTGAATGGTGGAAATCCACTAGCTCAATATTGGGGTCTCAGTCCACCAGCCTGAATGGTGGAAATTCACTAGCTCAGAATTAGGGTCTTAGTCCACCAGCCCGAATGGTGGAAATTCACTAGCTCAGAATTGGGGTCTTAGTCCACCAGCCTGAATGGTTGAAATTCACATTAGACGACACAAAAACTTACACACACACAAAAACTTACACACACTCACAAAAACTTACACACACACACAAAAACAAACACACAAACACACATTATAACATACACACACACACCCAAACATACACACAAACTATGACACTTACACACACACACACACAAAAACTTACACACACACACACACACACACAAACATACACAACCACACGAACACAAACAAGAACAGAAACACAAACCTCCACTCCCAAATATACACACACACACACACAAACAAAAATTACACACACACACAAACACGAAAACTCACACACACACACAAAAACTTACACACACACACAAACTAACACACACACACACACGCACACAAAAACTTACACATGAACACAAAAAACTCACACACACATGCACAAAAACTTACACACACACACACACACACACACAAACTTACACACACACACACACGAAAACTTACACACACACTCAAAAACTTACACACACAAAAAATTACACTCACACACACACACACACAAAAACTTAAAAATTCACGAGAAAACTTACATTCACACAAAAACTTACATGCACACAAAAACTTACACACACACACAAAAACACAAAAATTACACACACACACACACCAAAACACAAACACACAAACTCAAAAAAAAACACACACACACACACACACACACACACACACACACACACACACACACACACACACACACACACACAAAAACTTAAAAATGAACACAAAAAAACTCACACACACGAACGCACAAAAACTTACACACACACACACATACACAAAACTTACACACACACACACGAAAACTTACACACACACGCCAAAACTTACACACACACAAAACTTACACATGCACAAGAAAACTCACACACACACACACTAAAACTTACACACACACTTCAAAACTTACACACACACACACACACAAACTTACACACACACACACACACACAAACTTACACACACACACACACACAAAAACAAACACATCAACACTAAAACTTACATGAAAACAAAAACTTAAATGCACACAAAAAATAACACACACACACACACAAAAAACATACACACACACACACTCACACGAAAACTTACACACACACGCCAAAACTTACACACACACAAAAACTTACACACACACACACACACACACACAAAAACTTACACATGAACACAAAAAACTTACACACACGCACAAAAACTTACACACACACACACACACAAAAACTTCCACACACACACACAAAAACTCACACACACACGCAAAAACATACACACACAAAAACTTACACACACACACACACACACACACACACACACACACACACACAAAAAAAAACACACACACACGCAAAAACATACACACAATAAAAAATACAAACACACGCCAAAACACACACAAACACACACAAACTTACACAAACACACAAAAAACTTATATCAACACTCAAAAGCTTAGACACAAAAAAAATAACACACACACACAAAAACTTACACCCACACTCAAAAACTTACATTCACACAAAAACTTACATGCACACAAAAACTTACACACACACGCAAAAACTTACACACACGCACAAAAACTTACACACACACACACAAACAAACACACAAACACAAAAACTTACACACACACACACACACACACACAAACACAAAAACACACACACACACACAGACACTCACACACACACACACACACACACACACAAAAACTTACACATTCACACGAAAACTTACATTCACACAAAAACTTACACACACACACACACAAAAACTAACACCCACACGCAAAAACTTACACCCACACGCAAAAACTTACATGCACACAAAAACTTACACACACACACACACACAAAAACTTACACACACACGCAAAAACTTACACACACACACACAAAACTTACACACACACACCAAAACATACGCACACACAAAAACTTACACACACACACACACGAACAAACACTTACACACACACAAAAACTTACACACACGCACAAAAACTAACACACACACACACACGAAAACTTATGCACACACTCGAAAACTACCATATCACAGTTACATTGTCTTAATTTTTCAAATTTCATTTTGAATTTCTATCGTGAAATGCAAGAGTTGGAATATTTCAGTAGTGACTTGCTGTGCTTTACCTTCTCACAGTTACATTCTCTTGATTTTTCGAAGTTCATTTTGAATTTCTGTCATGAAATGCATGAGTTGGAAAATTGGGGTCTTAGTCCACCAGCTCAGTATTGGGGACCCAGTCCACCAGCCTGAACGGTGGAAATTCACTAGCTCAGAATTGGGGTCAAAGTCCACCAGCCTGAATGGTGGAAATCCACTAGCTAAATATTGGGGTCTCAGTCCACCAGCCTGAATGGTGTAAATTCACTAGCTCAGAATTAGGGTCATAGTCCACCAGCCTGAATGGTGGAAATTCACTAGCTCAGAATTGGGGTCTTAGTCCACCAGCCTGAATGGTTGAAATTCACATTACACGAGGTTACGTGCGCACACACACACAGAGAGAGACGACTAACACACAGGGACAACACACACACAAAGAGACGACACCTAACCTAACCTAAAAAGTTAGGTGTATGATTAGGTTAGGTTAGATTAAGTTAGGTTAGGTTAAGTTAGGTTAGGCTAGGTTAGCCTACGTACGCGCGCGTACGTAGGCTAACCTAGCCTAACCTAACTTAACCTAACCTAACTTAATCTAACCTAACCTAACCTAATCATACACCTAACTTTTTGCCTGTCTCTCACCTAACCTAAGCTAACCTAAGTGAAGCGTACGTAGGCTAACCTAACCTAACCTAACTTAATCTAGCCTAACGTAACCTAACCATACTCGCCGGACAAGGTTAGGTGTCGTCTCTTTGTGTGTGTGTTGTCCCTGTGTGTTAGTCGTCTCTCTCTGTGTGTGTGTGCGCACGTAACCTCGTCTAATGTGAATTTCAACCATTCAGGCTGGTGGACTACGACCCCAATTCTGAGCTAGTGAATTTCCACCATTCAGGCTGGTGGACTATGACCCTAATTCTGAGCTAGTGAATTTCCACCATTCAGGCTGGTGGACTGAGACCCCAATAATGAGCTAGTGGAGTTCCACCATTCAGGCTGGTGGACTATGACCCCAATTCTGAGCTAGTGAATTTCCACCGTTCAGGCTGGTGGACTGGGTCCCCAATACTGATCTGGTGGACTAAGACCCCAATTTTCCAACTCTTGCATTTCATGACAGAAATTCAAAATGTACTTCGAAAAATCAAGAGAATGTAACTGTGAGAAGGTAAAGCACAGCAAGTCACTACTGAAATATTCCAACTCTTGCATTTCACGATAGAAATTCAAAATGAAATTTGAAAAATTAAGACAATGTAACTGTGATATGGTAGTTTTCGTGTGTGTGCATAAGTTTTCGTGTGTGTGTGTGTGTAAGTTTTTGTGAGTGTGTGTAAGTTTTTGTGTGTGTGTAAGTTTTTGTGCGTGTTTGTATTTTTTTTTGTTTGCGTTTGGTTTAGTGTGTGTGTGTTAGTTTTTGTGTGTGTGTTTGTTAGTTTTTGAGTGTGTTTTTATTTTTGTGTGTGTGTGTGTGTGTTTGTATTATTTTGTGTGTGTTAGTTTTTGTGTGTGCGTGTGTGTAAGTTTTTGTGTGTGGGTGTAAGTTTTGTGTGTGTGTGTGTGTAAGTTTTTGTGTGTCTAAGCTCTTGTGTGTGTAAGTTTTGAAGTGTGTGTGTAAGTTTTCGTGTGTGTGTGTATAAGTTTTTGTGTGCATGTAAGTTTTCGTGTGCATGTGTTAGTTTTGTGTGTGTGTGTGTTTGTTTGTGTGTGTGTGTTTTTTTGTGTGTGTGCAAGTTTTTTGGTGTGTGTGTAAGTTTTCGTGTGTGTGTGTGTAAGTTTTTGTGTGTGTGTGTGTGTAAGTTTGGGAGCGTATGTGTTAGTTTTTGTATTTGTTTGTAATAGAGAGTGATGAATATATTTTTTGTTTTATTTACATATATTTCGATTGTGGGGTAGTTTTTGTGTGTGTGTGTAATAGTTTGATGGTCTATTATAGTTCTGGCGTTGATTAGTTTTTTGTGTGTTTTTTTAAGTTTGTGTGCTTGTTTGTGTGTGTTTATTTGTGTGTTTGTGTAAGTTTTTTGTGTTTGTGTGTGTGTTTAAGTTTGTGTGTGTGTGTGTGTGTGTGTGTGTGTGTGAGTTTTTGTGTGTGTATGTTTTGGTGTGTGTGTGTAAGTTTTCGTGTGTGTGTGTGGAAGTTTTGTGTGTGTGTGTGTAAGTTTTTGTGCGTGTGTGTGTGAGTTTTTTGTGTTCATGTGTAAGTTTTTGTGTGTGTGTGTGTGTGTTTGTGTATGTTTTTGTGTGTGTGTAAGTTTTGTCGTGTGTGTGTGTGTTTTTGTGTGTGTGTGTGTGTGTGTAAGTTTTGTGTGTGTGTGTGTGAAAGTTTTTGTTTGCCTGTTAGTTTTTGTCGGATTGTAATTTTTCGTGTTATTTTGTTAGTTTTTGTGTGTGTGTGTGTGTGTAAGTTGTGTGTGTGTGTGTTTGTGTAAGTTTGTGTGTGTGTGTGTGTGTATTTTTTTACATGTGTGTGTAATTTTTCGTGTGTGTGTGTGTAATTTTTAGTGTTCATGTGTAAGTTTTTGTGTGTGTGTACGTTTTTTAGTGTGTGTGTAATATTTCGTGTGTGTGTGTGTGTGTTTTTTAGCGTGTGTGTGTGTGTAAGTTTTTGTGCGTGTGTGTGTGTGAGTTTTTTTGTGTTCATGTGTAATTTTTGTGTGTGTGTGTGTGTGTGTGTGTGTGTGTGTGTGTGTGTGTGTAAGTTTTTGTATGTGTGTCTTTTTTTGCGTGTGTGTGTGTGAGTTTTGGTGTGTTTGTGTTTGTTTAAGTTTTGTGTGTGTGTGTGTGTTATTTTTTGTGTGCTTGTAAGTTTTTGTGTGCATGTAAGTTTTCGTGTGCATGTGTAAGTTTTTGTGTGTGTGTGTGTGTGTGTGTAAGTTTTTGTGTGTGTAAGTTTTGGAGTGTGTCTGTTATATTTCGTGTGTTTTTGTTTAATTTTGTGTGTTTGTGTGTGTGTGTGTGTAAGTTTTTTTAATTGTGTGAGTGTGTTTTTTTTTGTGTTAATGTGTTAGTTTTTGTGTGCGTGTGTGTGTGTGTGTTTTTTTTTGTGTGTGTGTTAGTTTTGGTGTGTGTGTGTGAGTTTTCTTTTTTGTGTGTGTGTGTAAGTTTTGTTTGTGTGTTTGTTTGTGTAAGTTTTTTTGTGCATTTAAGTTTTTTTGTGCTTGTTAGTTTTCGTGTACTTTTGTTAGTTTGTGTGTGTGTGTGTGTGTGTTAGTTTTTGTGTGTGTGTGTGTGTTTTTTTCGTAGTGTGTGTGTAAGTTTTTGTGTGTGTGTGTGTAAGTTTTCATGTGTGTGTGTGTGTAAGTTTTTGTATGTGTGTGTAAGTTTTTGTGCGTGTGTGTAAGTTTTTGTGTGTGTGTAAGTTTTTGTGTCGTCTAATGTGAATTTCAACCATTCAGTCTGGTGGACTAAGACCCCAATTCTGAGCTAGTGAATTTCCACCATTCGGGCTGGTGGACTAAGACCCTAATTCAGAGCTAGTGAATTTCCACCATTCAGGCTGGTGGACTTAGACCCCAATATTGAGCTAGTGGATTTCCACCATTCAGGCTGGTGGACTAAGACCCCAATTCTGAGCTAGTGAATTTCCACCGATCAGGCTGGTGGACTGGGACCCTAATACTGAGCTGGTGGACTAAGACCCTAATTTTCCAACTCTTGCATTTCATGACAGAAATTCGAAATGAACAAGCCTGAAATAGCAAACTAGTCATCCCAAACTATTGGTTTCAGACAACAAACACCAATGATGGAATAAGAATCCTAGCTCTGAAAAGTTCAAATAGCAAACTACACATCCCAAATCATAATTTTCTGAAAACAAACACCTATGAAAGGCTATGAAACCTAGCTAATAAAATCTGGAAATAGCAAATTAACCATCTCAAATCACAAGTTTCAGACAGCACTCACCTATGAACGGCTAAGAAATCCAGCTCGGAAAAGTCAAAAAATAGCAACCCACACATCCCAAATCATAGGTTTCAGACAACACATACCTATGAAAGACTAAGAAATCTAGCTTAGAAAAGCCCGAAATAGTAATTTACATATCCCAAATCCTAGGTTTCAGACACCACTCACCTAAGAACGGCTAAGAAACCTAGCTCAGAAAAGTCAAAAATAGCAAACTAGTCATCCCAAACTATAGGTTTCAGACAACAAACACCTATGAAAGGCTAAGAAATTCAGCTCAGAAAAGTCAAAAGTAGCAATCCACCCATCCCAAATCATAGGTTTCAGACAACACACACCTATGAAAGACCAAGAAATCCCACTCAGAAAAGCCCGAAATAGTAATTTACATATCCCAAATCATAGGTTTCAGACATCATTCACCTATGAAAGACTAAGAAACCTTAGCTCAGAAAAGCCTGAAATAGCGAAAGTACTCATCCCAAACTAGAAGTTTCAGACAACAAACGCCTATGACGGACTAAGAATCATAGCTCTGAAAAGTTCAAATAGCAAACTACACATCCCAAATCATAAGTTTCAGACGACACACACCTATGAACGGCTAAAAAATCTAGCTCAGAAAAGACAAAAATAGCAAACCACTCATCCCAATCATAGGTTTCAGTCAACACACACCTAGGAAAGGCTAATAAATCCAGCTCAGAAAAGTCAAAAATAGCAAACTACGTATCCGAAATCATATGTTTCAGTCAACACAAACCAACGAAAGACTAAGAAACCTAGCTCAGAAAAGTCAAAAATAGTAAACTACTCATCCCAAACTATAGGTTTCAGACAACATTCACCTACGAAATACTAGAAAACCTTAGCTCAGAAAAGCCTGAAATAGCAAACTACACATCCCAAATCATAATTTTCTGACAACACATACCTATGAAAGGCTAAGAAACCTAGCTCAGAAAAGTCGAAAATAGCAAACTACACATCCCAAATCATAGGTTTCAGACATCACACACCTATGAAAGACTAAGAAATCCAACTCAGAAAAGCCCGAAATAGTAATTTACATATCCCAAATCATAAGTTTCAGACAGCATTCACCTACGAAATACTAAGAAACCTTAGCTCAGAAAAGTCTGAAATAGCCAACTACTCATCCCAAACTCGAAGTTTCAGACAACAAACACCTATGAGTGACTAAGAATCCTAGCTATGAAAAGTCCAAAAAGCAAACTATACCTCCCAAATCATAATTTTCTGAAAGGACACACCTATGAAAGGCTAAGAAATCTAGCTCAGAAAAGTCAAAAATAGCAAATTAACCATCCCAAATCATAGGTTTCAGTCAACACACACCTACGAATGGCTAAGAAATCCTGCTCAGAAAAGTCAAAAAATAGCAACCCACACATCCCAAATTATAGGTTTCAGACACCACACACCTACGAAAGACTAAGAAATCCGGTTATGAAAAGTCAGAAAAGGAAATTACATAGCCCAAATCATAGGTTTCAGACATCACGCGCCTATGAAAGACTAAGAAATATAACTCAGAAAAGCCCGAAATAGTAATTTACATATCCCAAATCATAAGTTTCAGACAGCATTCACCTACGAAATACTAAGAAACCTTAGCTCAGAAAAGTCTGAAATAGCCAACTACTCATCCCAAACTCGAAGTTTCAGACAACAAACACCTATGAGTGACTAAGAATCCTAGCTCTGAAAAGTCCAAAAAGCAAACTATACCTCCCAAATCATAATTTTCTGAAAGGACACACCTATGAAAGGCTAAGAAATCTAGCTCAGAAAAGTCAAAAATAGCAAATTAACCATCCCAAATCATAGGTTTCAGTCAACACACACCTACGAATGGCTAAGAAATCCTGCTCAGAAAATTCAAAAAATAGCAACCCACACATCCCAAATCATAGGTTTCAGACACCACACACCTACGAAAGACTAAGAAATCCTGTTATGAAAAGTCAGAAATAGCAAATTACATATCCCAAATCATAGGTCTCAGACAACACTCACCTATTTGTGTGTGTGTGTGTGTGTGTGTGTGTGTGTGTGTGTGTTTTTGTATGTGTCTGTTTTTGTATATGTGTTTGTGTATCTGTGTGTATGTGTATGTTTGTTTTTGTGTGTGTGTGTGTGTGTGTGTGTGTGTGTGTGTGTGTGTGTGTGTGTGTGTGTGTGTGTGTGTGTGTGTGTGTGTGTGTGTGTGTGTGTGTGTGTGTGTGTGTGTGTGTGTGTGTGTGTGTGTGTGTGTGTGTGTGTGTGTGTGTGTGTGTGTGTGTGTTATCCCGGCGGCGCTTCTCTGGTCCGGGGGACCTTTGGGGGCCGAAGGAGGGCCTTTGGGGCACAGGGAGGGCCTTTGGGCACAGGGAGGGCCTTTGGGGGCCTGGGGGACATTTGGGGACCGGTGGAGGGCCTTTGGGACCCCGTTGGTCCTTTGGGAGCTCGATGGGCCTTTGGGGGGCCCGGGGATGGCCATTGGGGGTCTGGGTGGGCCTTTGGGGCACAGGGAGGGCCTTTGGGTGCCTGGGGGACATTTGGGGACCGGTGGAGGGTCTTTGGGACCCCGTTGGTCCTTTGGGAGCCCGGGGGACCTTTGAGGACCAGGGGAGGGACTTTGGGGGTCCGGAGGGGCAGTTGGGGGCCGGTGGAGGGCCTTTGGGACCCCGTTGGTCCTTTGGGAGCTCGATGGGCCTTTGGGGGGCCCGGGGATGGTCTTTGGGGGTCTGGGTGGGCCTTTGGGGGCGCCGGTGGCCCTTTGGGAGCTTTTGGGGCCTTTGAGGGTCCGGGGGGACAGTTGGGGGCCTGGGGGACATTTGGGGACCGGTGGAGGGCCTTTAGGAGCTTGGGGGGCTTTTGAGGACCGGGGGCTTCCTTCGGGGTTGGGGTAGGAGGATTGGAACCCTTTGGGATTGGGTTAGAGGACCTCACAACACTGTTCAAATGAAACTTGTGTATTATAACGACCACACTCAAAACCTCTTCCAAAATCTCTTCAAAAATCTTCTTTTAAAATGTCTCTATCTGTTTCGCCGAAATAGTTCCATAACCTGTCTAAAACGGTTTCGCCCAAATAATCCCTAAACGTAAATTCAGCGTGTTCCTTTGTTATTGGCATCTCTGCGCTAACGCATTTCAAATTAATAATAAACCTTTTCGCGCGCTAAAACAATTCATCACTAAGATGTTTCTTGCCTAATTGTTTCCATGGCCTTTGGTTATTAATATCCTTTGGAGTTCGACCAAAAGAGTTGTTCCCGAGGCAAAGACATTAATGATTTGGATCTATTCCTGGAGAAATGTTTCTAGGCGAAAATTTTTAAAGTCTGACAGATGATGTCATTGATTGATTGATCTGTCAAGAAAGAGGAAATTAATTTGTTGTTTCTAAGGGGAATTATTGATTCACGATAGGTGAATTGAGTTCGACAGCACAGGTGTTCCACGGTCGAGGGTGGTGTTGTTGTAAGTGCACGCTCTCAGCGAATGTCAAGGTCGTTGGTGTTGTTTTTTACACACATGGAAAAAGATGTCAATGACCGATTACGCAATCTTTCTCCCTAGGGAGGCTATGCCCTTATATGGAGTGCAAAAAAAGTTGTAGGTGGCAGCAGGGGTGAATCGTGGGGCCTCCTGACCCCTCTCTACTACTATTAAACAGGTGGGGAAAATAATGACGTTTCTCATGTTTTGAGACAATTTAACGTTCGTTCTGCATTCTTAGAAATATTAAAATAGATTTTGTTGGGTTTTGTCTTTTGATGCAAAGTAATACATTATTAGCTGGTGCATATGGTTCATTTTTAAAATAATAATATTAATTGGGTGCCCGGAATAAAAAATTAAGTCAGTTTGAAACTGAAGTTGCAGATTTGAGACCGTCTTTATGTGACTTGTCACAAATTTTTTGGAGAAAAAATTTATCTTAGGAAAAACCAATTTACCAATTGTAAGGTTTCAAGGTACTTTTCTATTATCCGGGCCTCTCTAAAAAGTCAAGTTTGGTTAATATTAATGAAATAAAATAAAATTGGATGAATATATAATAGTTTAAAAACAAATTTGGGCTGTATATTTGCACATTAGGGGGTGGAGGCAAAGCATAGCATATTTTAAATAGGTAACCTAACCTAGGTACTTCTCCCCCTAAACCCCAAAAAAAACATAGTTTAATAGCGTATACGCAATGCAAACCGCGCTATCATTGCCTAGTCTATTCCGGTTAACATGTCAACAACAGGTTTTATCCTTGCCTACTCTACAGCGGTTAACCCTAGAGGCCCATATAATGGGAAAGTACCGATTTCAAATGGTTGACAATCACAGAGTTCCATCCATAATCAAGAGAAGAAGGAAAACTAAAGAGTAGCTCCTGCAACAAGTTCGTCAGCTAAACTGACCGAACGTTACCAAAATACTACGCATGGCCCAGATAACATTAATCCAGACTTAGTTTATGTGGTTTATGTCTTCACCATTTGGTCCGTAATTTTTTTTAGTATTAGCAGTTCAGATCAAATCCAGAGAACATGAATCTGAAACCATGCCTTATCTTGAAGGGTATAGGCTTATCCAAAATTCAACCGATTATTTCTGTTCAAAGACATTTCTCTTAGCCTCGTAAAATCTCTCCCTTTTCCTATTAGCTGGTACTCTTGCATTATGCAGGGATTTCTAAAGTCAAATTTTTGGTTAATGCTAATGACATAAAATAAAATAGGATGAATATATAATATTTTAGAAACAAATTTGGACTATATATTTGTACATTAGGGGGGGGATAAAGCATAGCATATATTGAATACGTAACATAAACTAACCTAGGTACCTCCCCCCCTAATCTCCCAAAAAACACAGTTTAATATCGTATACGCAATGATAAAACCACACAATCATTGCGTAGTCTATAGCGGTAAACATATCAAAAACGGATTTTATCATTGCCTACTCTATAGTAGTCACAGCATAAAGATATTAGCAGTAAGTTTACCGCAGATTATTTCAGGTTCTTCATTCTCGGTGCGAACAAACAGCTCCTCCAACTTGTTCTTGCATTAGCACGTACAAACAGCTCCTCTCATTTGATCGGCCATCAGTGATCCAATTACCCTGGAACACGTATTTTGGCAGAAACTTTCTCAGTACCTAGAAGAGTACCTATTAACTTTACACCCTTGGAAACAGAACTTTGGCTACACTTCTGGATTCACTAGAGATTGAAAAAAATTAATCATATTGAAAACTATTCTAGCCCTCTCCCCCAAGAGTGAAAAACCACAAGTGTGTTGAAGCCCTAGAGGGCAAATGGACATTTGGAAGCTAGTTATGGAAAAGAGAAAGAATCCTTACGTGATATAACGAGAGGTGAAACCTTATGTATAATTATTATATTAACATACCATTATTGCTGCACTAATTTAAAATTTATAATTAACTATATTTTTGTGTTTTCACATAATATCTCTGTTCTATGTAATAGGAAAATTAAATGCAAGCTAAATAAATTACACAGCCAGAAATCTTAAATCACAAAAAATACTGTATTACAAATTAATCACGAAAGTGATAAACCTATAAAGTTTTTATGACACACTGGCATAACTATGAGGAGGGCTAGGAGTAAAAGTCACGCCCTTTCCTCCTTCACTATGACCCATATTATCCCCCTCCCCCCATTGAGTAAGTAATAAGTAATATGAAACTTGAACTACAGAAATTTGTAGGGAAAACATATATTATATTCAAATAATGATAATTTATTACTTTCGGCCTTAGATCCTCCTGTGCCTCTAGTTTGAGCCTCCTGTGCGCCTGTGCTAAAGTTTAACCTTTTGTGACAATACTTTAAGAAAGAAGGCTGAAACATAAGGGTTGTTGAATTTGAACAAGAATTATTTTTAAAAGAACTTTAAGGCTTTAGTGTAAGGAGTAAGGCCTGAGGAAGGGGTAGTCCCCTTCACATATGAAACAATTTCGGTTCGTTTTAAGTTTTAATATTTTTACTTACTTTCAGTTGAAAAACTTGTTTCTTTATTTATATTACGAAATAAGCACAAGCGTGTAATGGGTAATTTGGGCTATCTGATAAAATAACTCTCACTCTTATTTCCAGCAGTGTTACCTTTTTATGGGTATTTTAACTTTTTGAAAGTATTCAAATTTTAGGGGCTCTTACCCGAAGAGTCAACTAATGGTGGGTAGATGGGTAGCAGAATTGCTTGCTATGGTTTCTTTACTGACTTATTTCTTTACTGTGATAAATATTTAAAGCTCGAACAAATGATACACACTTAACTTGTGCTAAATTGCCCCCCTTGCTCCCTCGAAACGACGCCCCTGTTAGTGGCAAATGTTTGGGTCGATGCTGACGCTGAATTCAAGTATTATTCTCAATGACACGACTGGTAACCGAGAAATATCTTCCAAACTGTTTTTCCAGTTTCTGTTATCACTTACAGATATCATATTGCTTTTTCTGTGGTTGTTCACTTTTAAATGCTGTTCATACTATCTCAGGCCACGGATAATTCCCAGAACTTCTTGAATCTGAAGGGTGAAGAAGTTTTTCCATTTTTAAGAAATTTGTTTTCTTCGACGAAAGCTGCTGACTTCAAATTTTTAGCGATACGAAGATTTTTAGGCTTGCAACAACAGTGCCTTTACCTCGCGAATTGCTATGTCTGGTATTTGGTATTTTAGTTTATTAGGGGGACAAGGTATAAATGACTCTTAGGGTCTGTTTCTCTCCAATTCAATGGATAAGTTGATGTAAATACTTGAAACAGGAAAAAACAGCTGTTTGAGCAGCTATCTTTTTTCAACGAAAGCAGCAGTTTCCTGTTCGTAAATAAAATTGAACAGGTTTTGAGAAAGCCGTTTAACCAAATAAAAGTAAAATTTATATTCAAATTTTTTTTTTAATTATTCATGTGAGGTGAGCCAAAATCAAAACCTGCATTAATTCAAAAACGTTCAAAAATTAAATAAAAAAAAAGAAGTTTTTTTAACTGAAATTAAGGAACGACGTTAAAACTTAAAACGAACAGAAATTATTCTGCATATGAAAGGGGATCTCCCCTCCTCAACGCATCGCTCTTTACGCTAAAGTTTGACTTTCTCACAACTCTATTTTTTTTAAACAATAAAAAAGTTTTAACTGAAAGTAAGGAATGGCGTTAAAACTTATAACGAACAGAAATTATTCCGTATATGAAAGGGGTAGTAAAATTAACTTGAACCTTTTTCAAAAAGGTTCAGAAATGAAATAAAAAAATGAGTTTTTAACTGAAAGTAAGGAGCTACATTAAATCTTAAAACGAACAGAAATTAATCCGTATACGAAAGGGGCTGTCCCCTCCTGAAACAGCTGCGGTTTTGGTAACTTATATTTCAGGATTTATTTTAGTAACAATAAATGGGATTTAAAATAGTAAAATTAATATGCAAATTTTGTTTTAATTATGCATGTACGGGGAGCCAAAATCAAAGCTGAATCAATTCAAAAACGTTCAGGCATTAAATAAAAAACAAAGTCACCCGATCAAAATTTTGAGATAGCCATTTTGTTCAGCATGGTCGAAAATATGATAACTATGTCTTTTAGGATGACTTAATCCCCGAAGTCCCCGGGGGGATGGCTGAAAGCTATGAACTTTACCCAATGTTAACATATAGTATTGGTTATTGGGAAGTACTCCTGAAACAGCTGCGGTTTTGGTAACTTATATTTCAGGATTTATTTTAGTAACAATAAATGGGATTTAAAATAGTAAAATTAATATGCAAATTTTGTTATAATTATGCATGTACGGGGAGCCAAAATCAAAGCTGAATCAATTCAAAAACGTTCAGACATTAAATAAAAAACAAGTTTTTAAGTGATAGTAAGGAGCGACATTAAAACTTAAAACGAACAGAAATTATTCCGTATATGAAAGGGGCTGTCCCCTCCTCAACACCTCGGTATTTACACTCAAAAACTTTCAAAAAAGTTCAGAAATGAAATAAAAATTAAATTTTAAACTGAAAGTAAGGAGCGACATAAAAACGGTCAGAAATTAAATAAAAAAAACAAGTTTTTTTAAACTGAAAATAAGGAGTGACATTAAAACTTAAAACGAACAGAAATTATTACGTATATGAAAGGGGATGTCCCCTCCTCAATGCCTCGGTCTTTACAGTAAAGTTTTTATTGTTTTAAAAAATAAAGTTGTGAGGCAAAGTCAAAGTTTAATGTAAAGAGCGAGGCGTTGTGGAGGGGACAACCCCTTTCATATACGGAATAATTTTGGTTCGTTTTAAGTTTTGATTCTGATACGTTGAATCTGAGGGTGTGATTTTGAGTAAAGTTCTATAACTTTTAGAGGTTGTTTCCCCTTTTTCGAAAATAAAGAAAATTTTCTCAGGCGCGTAACTTTTGATGGGTAAGACCTTACTTGATGAAAGTTTTATATTTGCAATTGGCCTAAAAATCTGATTCTTTTGATGTACCTATTGGTGTCAAAGTTCCGTCTTTTAGAGTTTCGGTTACTATTAAGCCGGGACGATCCTTACTTACAGTTCAGCACGAACTGTTTGATGCTGAAAAATCCGGCGCCCTCTTAATAGCAATTTCCGTTCCCCCATGAAAAGTTCCTCCGTGGAAAGATCCTCCCACGTCATCCTCAAAGACATAGTTATTGTATTTCTCGACCATGATGAACAAAATGTTTATCTCAAAATTTTGATCGGGTGACTTTTGGAAAAAAATGAGCGTGGGAGAGGGCCTAGTTGCCCTCCAATTTTTTTGTCACTTAAAAAGGGCACTAAAACTTTTAATTCCCGTTCGAATGAGCCCTCCTGCGATATTCTAGGACCACAGGATCAAATAGATCACTCCTGAAAAAAAAAACAAGTAAACACGCATCCGTGATCTTTCTTCTGGCAAAAAATACAAAATTCCACATCTTTGCAGATAGGATCTTGAAAGTTCTATAGCAGGGTTATCTGATATGCTGAACCTGATGGTGTGATTTTCATTAAAGTTCTATGATTTTTAGGAGGTGTTTCCCTTTTTTTCGAAAATAAGGCAAATTTTCTCAGGCGGGTAACTTTTGATGGGTAAGACATCAAAATTCCGTTTTTTAGAGTTTCGGTTACTATTGAGCCGGGTCGCTCCTTACTTACAGTTACTTACCACGAACTGTTTGATTAAATAATAGATTTATCCTGCAATAATGTTTGCTCGTTTGAGTCACAATAATCAAAACTATTTTTCTGCTTTGGAACCATTATCTAAGACGCAGAGGCACCAATGTGTGTGTGGGGGGTGGTCAGGGAGGGGATCTGACCTCTAGATTTAAAAATAGATTTTTTTGTATTTTACAATTAAAATTCCTTTTTTTCGGTTTTTTCATTGAAAACCCCTCCGAAACAAATCGCTTCCCCCGCAGCCTTTTCGTGAATTGGTGCTACTGATAAGAATAAGTAATGTTCAGAGATTTATTAGAGATTAAAAAGATTTTTTTTTCTAATTTTGAGACGGCTACGGATGCTGCCCTTTGTCGCTTTTCAAAATTGTTGGTCACAGCCTGTGGATAGATGATAGATTCGTCCTGCAATAATTTTTGCTTATCTAATCATGATGATCAAAGCACTACTGGGACTTATCCGTGACTATGAATTAGATAAGGATCAAAGTATATGATTTCCTCCATAATTTTGAGCACATGACTGCGTTGTGCGTAGAGCTGAAGTTGATGACTTGTACTCATGAAAGGATATTGCGAAAAGGATATCCACTCAACCGCGGTCACCAGCTTTTCTAAGATTATACTACCTCAAAAGACAACATTTCACCAATTCATTTTTTTAATAAGATTATTTTTAGTCAAGTTTCCTATTTCTTTTATTTTATTAGCGGAACTCTTTTTTGCCAACCTAATTAGCAAAAACAACCGAACCTGCTAGCAATGTATTCATGATTGTATTCCAGAGGGACTATGCAAGTGTTATTTATGTACATGGTGTTTCACAAGCAGCATTCCATAGCCATACGGCTATGGCTAGATGACTAATTTACAGAAATGTGGCATATCCACATTGTTTTTTGCTTTTTTTGCCCGCGTTGGGATCACCTCATATGCACTGCTTTCCCGACATTACTTTTTTTCCTCTGTTTTTTTCTAGCCTTTCATTTTTGATTTTTGTGTTCTGCTTTTATTTAGTCTTCTAGTTATTATTCTTTTGCCCTCCTTTGGAGCGTATTATCATTTTGTTGTTGTGCTGCAATGATTTGATCAAATAAATTCATGTCTAATAGAGCCTAGACAAGAATATGGAATTTTTTTTTTTAAGTAGGGGTGTTGAAGAATATCGAGGACGATATCTTGGGTACATGATCAGTATGAAGAACGATTGGATCCCGAGACTGATCTTGGAACTTGGAAGGGCAACCTCAGAGGATCCACTGGAGAGGTCGATGAAAGAACACCTTGCGTCGCACTTATCAACGGGACTTGTTTAACATTCACGCGACGATCCAGCCCCAATGGTAAGATGTTTGGTTGGCGGCTTACATCCAGGATGAGTGGCAGCTCTACCTGGATGCCCTGGATGCCTCTGGTGGCACAGAGAGATATAAGGCAAGGCAAGATTGAAGAGGCTTCCTGTTGATACCGAGCACCATTATTCAGATGTGGCATGTCACCTAAATTAATTACATTTAAACTTTATAACTTGTCATTTAGAAGACTCAAAACTCAATCCGACTACTATAATATGGGAAACAGATCTTGTCATGTTCCAAATATCTAGTGGGATTTATTTTCACGCTGAAGGACCACAGTAAAAATGGATATATAAAGTACTAGTATCATTTTAGTCTCACTAATTAATACCTTCAGTCTAATAAAAAGGATTTAAAATGAAACTGAAGTTCCATTTGTATTTGAAAGGTAGATTGGACCCATTAAAAGCTTGTGTATAGACGTCTAGCTTTGAGGAATTGCCAGTAATCCTCCTAGGTATGACTCTAGTGCTTGGATGCTTTAGAATTTTTTTTTTACAAGCTCAGAACAGTCAAAAACTTTGAAAAATATTATTCCAGGTTCATGGTCTGCAACGTGTGACGAATACCCTGTAAAAGGGCAATTGGGTTCCTTACACAGGCACTCAAAATTGTATAAAATTCAAACTGGAATTATTTTCAGAGATTGAGTAGATATGCCTAAGGACAGTCTTGTGGCATAACATTCAGTGGCATAACTTTTGAGAGTTTTTGGGCTTCAGACACAATCCCCCAAATCTGCAAAACCATAGAACAGATTGTTTTTATATGTTCCCTCCAGACCTGTTCCTTTGTATCAAGGTGTCGCCTTCATGCCAACGCACTTACATCTTGCAATAGCTGGCGAGACGGGTAGCCTGTAGAAAGACTTCTCTACAGTGTCGGAAGTTCCTGTAGGATGGAGGTGCATGAGCACGAAGGTCGCAAGTTGAAGTACAAAAAATATATATATATTAGTGATAGACAGCGAACAGTCATTTCATTTCAAGTGAATATCTTATGTCTGGCATATTTTAGATATATCGAATCACGCTAAGAGACTCGCCATGGCCAATACATGGACAGAAATAGGAAAAGACTTCATCAGGACTGTTTCGACTCCATGGTTTATGTTCAATCTAAGAGCATCTCGAGTGTACCGACAGAATCGGATCTGCTCGAATAACTTATCAAGAACGGATTTATGAAGTCTAAAAGGGATTTATGAAGTCTAAAAGTTATACAACATTATATTTTTTTCTATTCTTGTCTATTTCTTTCCATTCTTTTCTATTATATTTTCTATTTTTGTCTATTCTTTCTGCTGGTTTATCCACATAATGGGTTTTTGTACATTTTAACTGGGATGCAGCCAACATTTCAAGCCGTGCAATTATGCTAAACAATTTAACTTTCTAACCAGCTTATCGAACGGATTCAACCCCCTGTTGGCTCTTAAATTTAAGAACACCTTTTACGTACAAACGGAAAAGCGATAATATGGGCTGGCTAGTTCGGATAATTTTCAATGTCTTATCAATAATATATTTTGTAGTCTAGAAGGAGGCTTTGCGTTTTTAAAAATTGTATTTCTCGTTTTACTTCTTTCTCTATTCTTTCTTGGGGTTAATCCCCATGTTAGTCCCCATGTTGACTCTCTAAATAATTTATATATTAACGTAATTCTTGATGCTTAATAGTGTTAAGGAGTAGCTGCATTCTTGCATTAAGTCTGCTATAGGCTATAACAAGTTGCTGCAAGTCTGAGAATGCTTGTCTTTCAGTATCTTTTTTAGACCTGTGATTCCCAACTTGGGGCGCAAGCCCCACCGGTGGTGGGGGGGGCATGACAATACTTTTGTGGGTCATGAGTAGGACGTGCAAACTTCATTTAGAACCTTATTTTTCAATAAAAAAAATATGTAATGATTTATATTTATATGCACTTAAAGGACAAAAAAGATATATAATAGTACTTCAATGACGTCATACATTGTATAAAAGATTTTGTATTGAGACAATATTTTTCATAAGTATAAAATATGAGTACTCTTGCATTATGAGGGCTTTTCGGGTTAACCGCCATAGAGTAGGCAATGATAAAACCCGTTTTTGACGTGTTAACCGCTATTGAGTAGGCAATGATAGCGTGGTTATCATTGCGTATGCGATATTAAACTGTGTTTTTTGGAGGTTTAGGGGGGGGAGGTACCTAGGTTAGGTTAGATTACGTATTTAATATATGCTAAGCTTCACCCCACACCCCACCCCCTAATGTGCAAATACATAGCCCAAATTTGTTTCTAAACTATTATATATTCATCTTATTTTATTTTATTTCATTAGCATTAACCAAACTTGACTTTTTAGAAAGGCCCACATAATGTAAGAGTACCAAAATATGCCTAGAGGACGACCCGAAAAAAGATGCCAAGTAATTGGCCTTTTAAGATGTCTTCATGTGAATACACGTAGAATTTTGAATAGCAAAATTAAAAAATCACGAGGGGGCATCAGGATTATAGAAATGGCTGGGTTGAGCCTGGCCCTAGAATCGGTTGGGAACCACTGCTTAGACCCTTTAGTCGTTACAGTCTTTGCTCCAAAGCTTCTGCTTTTGGAAAGGTACTGAAAGGAATGAGTTTATATTATGTCATGGAAGCCAAGATCTGTACAATTCACGTCCCACGAATTTTAAACTCTTGCCCTTCGAAGGCGGTCCTTGAATGCGAAGAAGACAAAGAAGCATCACTTTAGATTACTGAACTACACCAGATGAGACGTCACTATTTGAAAAAGGATAAAAAATGAGGTATAAGACCAGTAATTATCTTTACAATAGAACCAGTATTTCTTTAATAGATAGGAACATGGAAGAATGGCTCTAGAAGAAAGGACGCATGTCTGAAGGTATGAAAGGCTGTCAAAATTGATCAGAGACTCATTTATTTCTCTTGCCTAGCCTATTCAGGGGCAGTAATATGAACGTCGCTGACATTAAAATTGACAAGCTTTCAATAGAAAGTCTGATACATATTTGGCGAAACTTGATCTTTCCCACAGACACAATAAGGTCTTTATAAGGACAGCCTGTTGAAATTAACGGAACATTTTCCTATCCTAATGATTCGAGTTTATTAATTCATTTCCTGTGTTAAACCCATTTGACGGATATTTCATTGAAGATATAATTAATAAAAACTGACAAGCATAGTAATTGCGTTTTAATGAACAGAAATCTTATTTAATTTTTCTTGAATTTAATTTTGAATTCATCATATTAACATAGTTTATCATGGGCACAGCCAGAATATCTGTTATGCCAAATCTGTTTTCCTCAAACTGAACCTCAAATAGACTTGTTCTTCTTTAAATAACTTTTCTCGTTTGTGTCCATAGAAAAAAAAATATACTAAAATGAAAATTGTCAAGACGGATTAAACTAGAATAAGCTCACCAGCAGAAGCTGAGCTCTTCTCGATGGCTATGAAGCAGCAAATGGAAATAAAAGTGGACTTACAAACAGACCAGTAATTTTGTTAAATATTGTAAAATGTATGTAATAAGTATAGTATATAATGAAATATAGTTGATTTGAATACCATCATTGAATTAAAAGATGGATCACATACTTTTTAAGAAGGGACAAAAGTTGAAATTGGGGATTTGTTCATTTCAGTGGCGGATCCAGGATTTTTTTTAGGGGGGCGGGCACAAAATAGGTTGATTCGATAAAGTTGCGTTAGGAGCAAGTTTAATTAACGCTAACTTGCGTTAATTATGTAAATTACACTACATTAGACTATGTTAGGGAGCGCGCCCTCCTCGCCTCCCTTGATCCATCACTGATTAGATTTAAGTTAAAAAAAAGTAATTTATGTAAAGAACGGGCTCGTTGGTAGAAAAGTTAACGTTCTGGCTGGTTGCATTAATTTGTTCTTGCTTTCATGATTCCATTTCACAATTTTACATATATTGCCTTCTCTTTTTTTATTTATATTGTATATTTGCTGATGAATTAGTGAATATTCGCTTAAAATATTAATTGTTTTTTATTTTGGTTTGGTTTAATACCGTTTATTTTTTTTGAAAATTTAAATTCAAGGAAAAATGTTTCTGCTATTTTATAGAAAGGTATTATTTTGATAGGTAGGCTACCTACTTTTCACTTTTTGGTCTAGAAAGGCTTTGAACCATCGCTCTACTCACTAGCTATGCCCAGGTTGGATCAGCGCCACCCATTCACAAAAATATAGGGGGAATTTTTCAAGCATTTTTTTTTAATGATGATACAAAGAAATGTATTATAAAATCCTAAGGGAGCGGGCTTTTCGAATGTTTAATGCAAATTGAATAGCAAGATATTTTTAAAATCTAAGAAGGCAATTACCACCTCCTGCCCTTGTTTGGGGCCACTGCATTTGCATACTATTTTACTAAACTTAATTGGATTGAGACTATTTAGATACAGTTCAATATTGATATCTATAGTATGCAGATTAAATTAAGTAATATATATATATATATATATATATATATATATATATATATATATATATATATATATATATATATATATATATATATATATATATATATATATATATATATATATATATATATATATATATATATATATATATATATATATATATATATATATATATATATATATATATATATATATATATATATATGTTTATTAATGTGTTTATTTATTATATATATATATATATATATATATATATGTTTTAAATGTTTATTTAGGCTTATATAAATATACTATATCCCTTAGCTAAGGCCCCACTACACTTATAAAAGGGCCAGGCTTTTTGCCAAAGAAATTTGTGAATATTTACCAATATGAAGCACGAGACTCTCTTTTCTCTATAGCCAGGCTCGCTCTCTCTCTCTCCCTTCCTTTAGTTTCTTTTTCTTATGAAGTTTTTTTCCTATTTAATCTGACCTTGAGTCTGCGCCTATATATACAACATATATATATATAATGCTATAATTTTGTTAGAACCAGTGTTTATTTGCTGAATAAATACTTTTTACACCATTTTGAGAACTTTTTGATTTGACTGCCTTTCCTAAAAAAGGACTCTCCTTCCCCCTCTGTCCCTGAATTCTGTTCATCATGTCAAAAAGCATTGGAATAGAGAGCTAGAAACACCATTGCCAGCTAAGTCTATTAGTAGTCTAGATGCCATTTTGTTCACTAATATATCTGTGATAGATCAAACGAAGAGTGCTCATGTTTTCCCAGTGGACTCATCGTGTACCCTTGGGAAAAAGTGATGGATTGCCCTTTTAAGGGAAATAGGAACAGTTACAAATACCGAGGTGAAGCTATAAGACTCTGGCATCTGGTACAAACATCTTACTAATACATTCTATGGTATTAAGGCAGTTAACATATTTATTATATTTAGCTTATAAGGTTTAAACCTGGAATAGATAAAAAAAAATCTAATCAGAAGCTGGTCAATAATTAAATAACAGCTAACGAATACAAAGAAAATAAGAATAGTATGATAAATCCTTTTTCGATGGAAAATTAATATAAAGACCCGTAAATAAATACAAAGCTAGTAATTATAAAGAATACAGAATATCAGCTTTGGAATTAAACGGTGTTTTCAGAAATTATTAACTTAGTGAAAATAAAGGTTAAATTCGATACAGAGTTGGGCCTTATCTTAAAATTAGATTTAAACAAAAGTTATTTTTAACTGAAAGTAAGGAGCGACATTAAAACTGAAAAAGAACATAAATTTTTCCGTATATGAAAGGGGCTGTCCCCCTCCTCAACGCCTCGCTCTTTACGCTAAAGTTTTTTATTGTTTTACAAAATAGGGTTGTGAGGAAGAGTCTAACTTTAGCGTAAAGAGCGAGGCGTTGAGGAGGGGACAGCCCCTTTCATATACGGAATAATTTCTGTTCGTTTTAAGTTTTAATGTCGCTCCTTACATTCAGTTAAAATAAATGTTTTTTTAATTTAATTTTTAAACGTTTTTGAATTAATGGGGGTTTTGATTTTGGCTCACCGTTAATGAATAATTAAAAAAAAATTCCACATTAATTTTAATTTTATTTGGTTAAATGGATTTCTCGAAAGTTGTTTAATTTTATTTACGAACGTTTTTATTAGTAATAAATATAGGTAACTTAGGAATTAACTTACGCAACGAACTTCTATATTCGTATATTTTTATTACATATATTAGGGGATTCGCCCTCTAGTCAATATCTCGCTCTTTACGCTAAAGTTCGAATTTTCTTCCAATTCTTTATGAATGACCCCTTAATCACAAAGGCCGTTAATTAGAATAAATAGCTCTTATGAAGGTACTAAAAAATCTTTAGTTTAAAGAGCGAGGTATTGACTAGGGGGTGAACCCAATCATATAAGTTATAATTTCTGTTCATTTTAAGTTTTGATGTTACTCCTTACTTTCAGTTGAAAAACTTTTCTTTTTTATTTAATTTCTGATCGTTTTTTTAAATAATGCTGGGAAATCCGGTGCCGCCTGTGTAACAAAGGCCCGTTCTCCAGGTCAGCTTCCTCCATGGAAAGATCCTCCCACACAACCCCCGACCCACACCTGCTCCCCCCACTACTAGAAAAAATCCTCCCTGAAAACGCCTTTAGCCTATACTTCTCAATAACTATATGTAAATACTATATGTAAACACTGGGTAAAGTTCATAACTTTCAGCCCTCCCCCCAGGGACTTTGGGGGATTAAATCATCCTAAAAGACATAGCTATTATATTTTTGACCATGATGAACAACATGATAATCTCAAAATTTTTATCAGGTGATGGGAAAAAATGAGCGTAGGAGGGGGCCCAGCTGCCCTCCATTTTTTTGTCACTTAAAAAGCGAACTAGAGCTTTTAATTCCCATTCAAATGACCCCTCTCACGATATTCTAGGACCCCTTGGTCGACACAATCACCCCTGGAAAAAAAACAAAACACGCATCCGTGATCTTTCTTCTGGCAAAAAATACAAAATTCCACATTTTTGAAGATGGGAGCTTGAAACCTCTACAGTTGGGTTCTCTGATACGTTGAATCTGATGGCGTGCTTTTCATTAAGGTTATATAAGTTTTAGAGGGCATTTCCCCCTTTTTTCGAAAATCAGGCAAATTTTCTCAGGTGCTTAACTTTTGATAGGTAGAACTAAACTTAAAGAAACTTATTTATTTGAAATCAGCATTAAGATCTGATTCTTTTGATGTATCTATTGGTATCAACTTTCCGTTTTTTAGAGTTTCGGTTACTATTGAGCCGGGTCGCTCTTTACTTACAGTTCGTTACCACGAACTGTTTGACAATTCAAAAGTAAATAGCCCTAGCAAGTGCATGCGTAATAATATATTTATGAGGCTTATTTATTTTCAAACAAATAAAAAAAAAAAATTAGGTGGATCACATGGAGAATATTACAAATTACATGACGTCAGGGATTTGAATTGAAGAGTTGATTTTCTAAATCAGGGATAGGGGGACACCCCTCACATGAAATAAGAAATTCAAAATAGTACGAAGTAAAATAAGTTAAAGTACTTTGTTTGGACTAGTCCCTTTATTCAAAAAATCTTGTTTCTGCCCCTCTCCCCAAAATAAATATTATCTGTGCTTTTATCTTACGCTGAGATTTAAAATCGGTAACGACTAACTGAAACTCTTTGAGTTGAATACTAACTTGTTATACTAAGTTAATTATTCCATAATGTCAACTCCCTTTTCTATTTTCTTTATAAATTATGAAGTTCGCGTTTCCGTGTCGATGATTACATCATTCTTGCAGATAATTCAATGATGAACATTCAATTGTACTCGGTGAATCTTGTGAATAGAAAAGAGCATTAGAAGAGACTCGAAATTCCAGAAACGCTGGAATAAAGGTTAATGCGCATTATTTATTTTCATTTTCCCAACTCTATTGGCAAATTGAAACTTACCCGATTTTCGTCAATAGAGGCAGTTAGATCTTTTCGTTCTTTTTTCTAGTTTGGAAGAATAGGAAGATAGGCCTGCAAATAAAGATTAGAATATTGGAAGCTACAGTGATGACAGTGGTCAAGTGGGGTTCTGAAGCGTGGGCACTTTGAAAAACGGAGGAGGATTTGCTAGATATTTTCCAGAGAATTTCGCGTAGGGTTTGTTTCGGGGTACCCGACTGACTGATCGTATCTCAAACAGTAAGCTGTACGTAAAAGATGGTTCAATCCCATTTTCTAGGGCTATAATGAGATAAAGGCTGAGATGGCCAGAACACTTTCGTGGGATTAAGGATGACAGATTGCCAAAGATCTTTGTTGTCGGCAAACCGCCTAGGGCCAAACGAAAAGCTGGTCGTCCAAGAATAGGGTGGGGGCGGGGGTGTTGTAAGGAAATATCTAAGGGAAATGGGAATTTTTTGGGAGGGTGTAAAGAAGGAACCTTTGAATTGATCGGGATGGAGGAGGAGCGTATGTAACTGGGTGGGCCTCAGGTGGCTTGGTGCAACAGTGAGCTTTTAGTAATAGTAGTATGTTTTTTTTCTAGCCGAATCAAGAATGTACACGATAGGATGTTTAGGGTCATGTCCGTCCAAAAATGTTCTTGCGCATGCACCTGAGTCAAATACATGAATATCTGAAATGTTTACAAAATCTAGTTTTGTTATGACGTTCAACTTTTGTGACGGATTATTTTTGTGACAATCAAGGTTACCATGTGCAAGACCTTCGAGTCCCAAGACTGGACCCCGAGGACAGATATCGACCAGAAAATGACAAACGATAAACATTTTTTTTTCAAATGAAAGTAAAGAGTGACATCAAAATTGAACACGATCTTAAATTGTTCCGCATGTGAGTAGGATTACCCCCTATTCAACCCCGGCTCCTTCCACAAAAGCTCTGTAATGCTTTACGAAAACTTCTTATAAAAATTCAATGACTCATGTGTTGGAAAAGTCGCTCTTGGAGGATTTGGACAAAGGTCTAATTTTAGCATAAACAGAGGGCGGGGTTTTGATAATGGAACACCCGCTTCATATACAAAATATTTTCTGCTCGTTTTAAGTTTTAGTTTCTCTCTTTATTCTTATTTGAATTGAAATTACTTTCTATTCGTTTTAAGTATCATAATTAGGTTGGCACTAAATGGAAGAAAGGCTATCACCTCCTCAGCATCTATAAAGTAGCCTACCCTTATTTATATATGTATATATATTCTTCGTATTGATATAAGTCAGAAGTTAAAAGTAGAAGTGGGGGTGCTACTCCGAACAGGGCTCCTTATATGGGCATAGAATACGGACAGGGCTCCATATATGGGCATAGAGTCATTAGGGAGAACACGTGGTTAATGGGGTCAATGACCTCTTTTTCCAAGGTCGATTTATTTGATGTTTCTATGTGTAATAACTCCGGAACGAAGGTTGCACATGCGCATTGAATTCTAACGGGAACAATGTTATTGATCTAGGACTCGAGGGGGAAGGGAGAACACGTGGTTAATGGGGTCAATGACCTCTTTTTCCAATGTGTCAACAACAACAACATCGACCTTGACATTCGCTGAGAGCGTGCACTTACAACAACAACAACATCGACCTTGGAACACCTGTGCTGTTGACCTCAATTCACCTATCGTGAATCAATAATTCCCCTTAGAAACAACAAATTAATTTCCCCTTTCTTGACAGATCAATCAACCAATGACATCATCTGTCAGACTTTAAAAATTTTCGCATAGAAACGATTCTCCAGGAATAGATCCAAGTCATTAATGTCTTTGCCTCGGAAACAACTCTTTTGGTCGAA